>NC_134698.1:85633852-85933852 GCF_050947455.1 Rhinoderma darwinii
ATACTCTGGATATTAGCTGCTGTCAGTGCTGCACACGCCGGTTACTCTGGATATTAGCTGCTGTCAGTGCTGTACACGCCGGTTACTCTGGATATTACCTGCTGTCAGTGCTGTACACGAGGTTACTCTGGATATTAGCTGCTGTCAGTGCTGTACACGCCGGTTGCTCTGGATATTAGCTGCTGTCGGTGCTGTACACGCCGGTTACTCTGGATATTAGCTGCTGTCAGTGCTGCACACGCCGGTTACTCTCGATATTAGCTGCTGTCGGTGCTGTACATGGCGGTTACTCTGGATATGAGCTGCTGTCAGTGCTGCACACGCCGCTTACTCTGGATATTAGCTGCTGTCAGTGCTGTACACGGCGGTTACTCTGGATATTAGCTGCTGTCAGTGCTGTACACGGCGGTTACTCTGGGTATTAGCTGCTGTCAGTGCTGCACACGCCGGTTACTCTGGATATTAGCTGCTGTCAGTGCTGCACACGCCGGTTACTCTGGGTATTAGCTGCTGTCAGTGCTGCACATGTCGGTTACTCTGGATATTAGCTGCTGTCAGTGCTGTACATGTTGGTTACTCTGGATATTAGCTGCTGTCAGTGCTGCACACGGCGGTTACTCTGGATATTAGCTGCTGTCAGTGCTGCACACGCCGGTCACTCTGGATATTAGCTGCTGTCAGTGCTGCACACGCCGGTTACTCTGGATATTAGCTGCTGTCAGTGCTGCACACGCCGGTTACTCTGGGTATTAGCTGCTGTCAGTGCTGCACATGCCGGTTACTCTGGATATTAGCTGCTGTCAGTGCTGCACATGCCGGTTACTCTGGATATTAGCTGCTGTCAGTGCTGCACATGCCGGTTACTCTGGATATTAGCTGCTGTCGGTGCTGTACACGGCGGTTACTCTGGATATTAGCTGCTGTCGGTGCTGTACACGGCGGTTACTCTGGATATTAGCTGCTGTCGGTGCTGTACACGGCGGTTACTCTGGATATCCGCTGCTGTCGGTGCTGCACACGCCGGTTACTCTGGATATTAGCTGCTGTCAGTGCTGTACACGCCGGTTACTCTGGATATTAGCTGCTGTCAGTGCTGTACACGGCGGTTACTCTGGATATTAGCTGCTGTCAGTGCTGTACACGCCGGTTACTCTGGATATTACCTGCTGTCGGTGCTGTACATGGCGATTACTCTGGATATTAGCTGCTGTCAGTGCTGCACATGGCGGTTACTCTGGATATTAGCTGCTGTCGGTGCTGCACACGCTGGTTACTCTGGATATTACCTGCTGTCGGTGCTGTACATGGCGATTACTCTGGATATTAGCTGCTGTCGGTGCTGCACATGGCGGTTACTCTGGATATTAGCTGCTGTCGGTGCTGTACACGGCGGTCATTCTGGATATTAGCTGCTGTCAGTGCTGTACACGGCGGTTACTCTGGATATTAGCTGCTGTCAGTGCTGCACACACGGTTACTCTGGATATTATCTGCTGTCAGTGCTGTACACGCCGGTTACTCTGGATATCAGCTGCTGTCAGTGCTGTACACACCGGTTACTCTGGATATTAGCTGCTGTCAGCGCTGCACACGCCGGTTACTCTGGATATTAGCTGCTGTCAGTGCTGTACACGCGGTTACTCTGGGTATTAGCTGCTGTCAGTGCTGCACACGCCGGTTACTCTGGATATTAGCTGCTGTCAGCGCTGCACACGCCGGTTACTCTGGATATTAGCTGCTGTCAGTGCTGTACACGCCGGTTACTCTGGATATTAGCTGCTGTCAGCGCTGCACACGCCGGTTACTCTGGATATTAGCTGCTGTCAGCGCTGCACACGCCGGTTACTCTGGGTATTAGCTGCTGTCAGTGCTGTACACGCCGGTTACTCTGGATATTACCTGCTGTCAGTGCTGCACACGGCGGTTACTCTGGATATTAGCTGCTGTCACTGCTGCACACGCCGGTTACTCTGGATATTAGCTGCTGTCAGCGCTGCACACGCCGGTTACTCTGGGTATTAGCTGCTGTCACTGCTGCACACGCCGGTTACTCTGGATATTAGCTGCTGTCAGTGCTGCACACGCCGGTTACTCTGGGTATTAGCTGCTGTCAGTGCTGTACACGCCGGTTACTCTGGGTATTAGCTGCTGTCAGTGCTGCACACGCCGGTTACTCTGGATATTAGCTGCTGTCAGTGCTGTACACGGCGGTTACTCTGGATATTAGCTGCTGTCAGTGCTGCACACGCCGGTTACTCTGGATATTAGCTGCTGTCAGTGCTGTACACGCCGGTTACTCTGGATATTAGCTGCTGTCAGTGCTGTACACGCCGGTTACTCTGGATATTAGCTGCTGTCAGTGCTGCACACGCGGTTACTCTGGAGATTAGCTGCTGTCAGTGCTGTACACGCCGGTTACTCTGGATATTAGCTGCTGTCAGCGCTGCACACGCCGGTTACTCTGGATATTAGCTGCTGTCAGCGCTGCACACGCCGGTTACTCTGGATATTAGCTGCTGTCAGTGCTGCACACGCCGGTTACTCTGGATATTAGCTGCTGTCAGTGCTGTACACGCCGGTTACTCTGGATATTAGCTGCTGTCAGCGCTGCACACGCCGGTTACTCTGGATATTAGCTGCTGTCAGTGCTGCACACGGCGGTTACTCTGGATATTAGCTGCTCTCAGCGCTGCACATGCCGGTTACTCTGGGTATTAGCTGCTGTCAGTGCTGTACACGCCGGTTACTCTGGATATTAGCTGCTGTCACTGCTGCACACGCCGGTTACTCTGGATATTAGCTGCTGTCAGTGCTGTACACGCCGGTTACTCTGGATATTAGCTGCTGTCAGCGCTGCACACGCCGGTTACTCTGGATATTAGCTGCTGTCAGCGCTGCACACGGCGGTTACTCTGGGTATTAGCTGCTGTCACTGCTGCACACGCCGGTTACTCTGGATATTAGCTGCTGTCAGTGCTGCACACGCCGGTTACTCTGGATATTAGCTGCTGTCAGTGCTGTACACGCCGGTTACTCTGGATATTAGCTGCTGTCAGCGCTGCACACGCCGGTTACTTTGGGTATTAGCTGCTGTCAGTGCTGTACACGCCGGTTACTCTAGATATTAGCTGCTGTCAGTGCTGCACACGCCGGTTACTCTGGATATTAGCTGCTGTCAGTGCTGCACACGCCGGTTACTCTGGGTATTAGCTGCTGTCAGTGCTGCACACGCCGGTTACTCTGGATATTAGCTGCTGTCAGTGCTGCACACGCCGGTTACTCTGGATATTAGCTGCTGTCAGTGCTGCACACTCCGGTTACTCTGGATATTAGCTGCTGTCGGTGCTGCACACGCCGGTTACTCTGGATATTAGCTGCTGTCAGTACTGCACACGGCGGTTACTCTGGGTATTAGCTGCTGTCAGTGCTGTACACGCCGGTTACTCTGGATATTAGCTGCTGTCAGTGCTGCACACGCCGGTTACTCTGGATATTAGCTGCTGTCAGCGCTGCACACGCCGGTTACTCTGGGTATTAGCTGCTGTCAGTGCGGCACACGGCGGTTACTCTGGATATTAGCTGCTGTCAGTGCTGTACACGCCGGTTACTCTGGATATTAGCTGCTGTCGGTGCTGCACACGCCGGTTACTCTGGATATTAGCTGCTGTCAGTGCTGCACACGGCGGTTACTCTGGATATTAGCTGCTGTCAGCGCTGCACACGCCGGTTACTCTGGGTATTAGCTGCTGTCAGTGCGGCACACGGCGGTTACTCTGGATATTAGCTGCTGTCAGTGCTGTACACGCCGGTTACTCTGGATATTAGCTGCTGTCGGTGCTGTACACGCCGTTTACTCTGGGTATTAGCTGCTGTCAGTGCTGTACACGCCGGTTACTCTGGATATTAGCTGCTGTCAGTGCTGTACACGCCGGTTACTTTGGATATTAGCTACTGTCAGTGCTGCACACGGTGGTTACTCTGGATATTACCTGCTGTCAGTGCTGTACACGCCGGTTACTCTGGATATTAGCTGCTGTCAGTGCTGTACACGCCGGTTACTTTGGATATTAGCTACTGTCAGTGCTGCACACGCCGGTTACTCTGGATATTAGCTGCTGTCGGTGCTGTACACGCCGGTTACTCTGGAGATTAGCTGCTGTCAGTGCTGTACACGCCGGTTACTCTGGATATTAGCTGCTGTCGGTGCTGTACACGGCGGTTACTCTGGATATTAGCTGCTGCTCAGAATAATGGGGCTCCACTGTGTATATTATAGTAGGACTTTCCTTACCCCAGTCGCTGCAGTGCACAATGTAGAATGTTTCATTAATGATTCTATCTTTACAACCAATGTCATTTATTGCTCCAAAAATATGAAGCATCCTAGAGAATGTTCTGTGTAGTACGATCCCGCAGCCGTCCACATCCTCCTGCTCGTGACTATCACACTTTTAACAGGTTACGAAGAAATATTCGCTATACGAAAGTCGTCTGTAACATAGGTCTGCATAGGAGCTGTATACACAAAACAGGAGATTTTTAGTCGAAAGAAGTTGCTTTACATTTTACTTTTGGTACTTTTGAGGAATAAAAATAACATAATTGGTTGAAAGGGTGGAATGAACTAAGACTGTCTTAAAAAGGAGCCCGCTAAAGTAAGATGCACTAAACGTATTAAGAATTGCTCGCCTCGTAGTAAGATTTGATTCTTCTCTTGGGCTGTCTGTGCGTCACTAACAGAAATCTACGCCCGATATGAGCTGCTGCTGATTTTTGCAATAATGTATGCCAATTTCTAGTGTTATAGTAAGTTTGTCGGGCAGTGGGTGGCCTGGCCCCTATCGCTAACCAATTTTTTAAAAAAAATGTGGCAAGCACAGTGTATTATCCCCCCCCAAAAAAAACTGACACAATTCACATTAAAAATCTCCTCGATTGGTTTTAAGCTTTATTTACAGAAAACTGGTAAACCCCTTTAACCCCTTAACGACCGCCCACCGTCTTTTGATGGCAGGCGGTGCAGGTGATTGGTCTACATCAACGTCTTTTGGAGTCGCTGTAGTAGAGGCTGATGAGCGCTCTTGTGAGCAGGAGCTGTAACTTGTAAAAAAGTCATTATTTTGCTTAAAATATATTTTATTACCCCTACACTAAATAAAAGCAAAAAACACATACTACACATATTAGGTATCTAAACGGCCGTAATAACCTCAGGAATTAATCTAACGAGTTATTTAGCGTGAAGCGGGAATGGGATACAAAATAAACAAGATAAACTATGCAGAGAATCTTTTTCCTATATTCACGCCGTGAATTTTTTTTCTACCTCCAAACTGTGAAAAAAAAATAATACAATTTCTCCTGAATAAAACAAGTTCTCATACGGCCACGTCAATGAGAAAATAAAAAAGTTATGGCTGCTGAAATGCAGAGAGGTAAAAATTGAAAAGTGTAGCTGGTCATTAAGACCTTTTCAGGCCCGGTCATTAAGGGGTTAAGGTGGCTGCAATCGCTCCAATCATTTATCATGTGACTATACTCAGGGCTACAAATGGCGACATAAAGAAATCTTTTCGGTTGGAGCAGTTATTGCACAGACTTATTAGACAATCTTCTCTATGACAACCCCCTGGTGATTTCCCATCTGGAGCAATTCAGATAATCTATTGTACTGATACAATCCATGGCAAAAGGGCAAGAGGGTAAAATATCTGTGGGATTGTAATACTAAGTGATTAAAGGCCCTTTTACACCGGCCAATTATCAGGCAAGCGAGCGCTCCTTCCCGGTCATTGCCCTGTGTGAACAGCAACGATCAGCGGATGAACGAGGAAACGCTCCTTCACCGGCTGATTGTATCGTTTATGCTGCAAGAAATATAATTGTCGGCAGCACATCCCCCGCTGTAAACAACGACGTGCCGCCGACATGATGGAAATGTATGGGGACGGGCGATCGTAGTAATGAGCGCTCATCTCCATATATTACTATTCATAGCTCCTTGAGAAAGGAGCAAACGAGCGCTGATCAATGAGACATCTAGTTACTCGGCACTCGGCTGCTCCTTTCACACAGAGCAATGATTGCTTGTGTATATATATATATATATTTTCATCATGTCGGCAGAACTCAGGGAGATGTTCTGCCGACAACAATTATTTTGAATGCTGCATAAAAGAGCAGATCAGCCGATGAACGAGCGTTTTCAAGGTTCATCGGCTGATCGTTGCCCTGATCACACCGGGTGATGATTGGAACAATCATTAATATGAACGCTCGTTTGTCCGATCATTGGCCGGGGTAATCGGGCCTTTAGACTCCGGGACGTAGTGTCAAGTGCGTAGACGTATTCCAAAGATGAATAACCGAAGACCATATCAAGGAGCCGATCAGGAGACGGTTGGACTCTCCTTCTTGGACACTTTCTTCTCTCTGAACCACGTGGATGATATCGACATATTTAGGTGACTGAATCTGTACCATCTTGAGGGCTGAGATGAAGCTACGATTCTCATTACTAAGTCTGTGATATAAAATGTGAAATCCTGTGGTCGTGTTATTGAAGGGTGACCGTGGTTTGGCTTCATGATACATTGTGAATCTAACATTATAGATCGGTGATACAATGTCCGTAATAATGCGGTTTACGGCCTTTTATATGCATATTACTTTATTATCATCTCAGCATATATTTTATTTAACCCCTTCAGGACTGAGCCTGTTTTGGCCTTCAGGACGAAGCCGATTTTTCAAATCTGACATGTGTCACTTTATGTGGTAATAACTCCGGAATGCTTTTACCTATCCAAGCGATTCTGAGATTGTTTTCTCGTGACATATTGTACTTTATGTTAGTGAAAAAATTTGGTTGATAAATTCAATATTTATTTGTAAAAAACACCAAGATTTGGAGAAAATTTGCAAAAATTAGCATTTTTCTCAATTTAAATGTATCTGCTTGTGAAACAGATAGTAATACCACACAAAATAGTTACTAGTTAACATCTCCCATATGTCTACTTTATGTTTGCATCGTTTTTTGAACATTCTTTTATTTTTCTAGGACGTTACAAGACTTAGAACTTTAGCAGCGATTTCTCATATTTTCAAGAAAATTTCAAAAGGTGATTTTTACAAGGACCAGTTCAGTTCTGAAGTGGCTTTGACGACCTTATATATTAGAAAGTCCCCATAAATCACCCCATTTTGAAAACTGGACCCCTCAAAGTATTCAAAACAGCATTCAGAAAGTGTATTAACCCTTTAGGCGTTTCACAGGAATTAAAGCAAAGTAGAGGTGAAAGTTACAAATTTCATTTTTTTTTTACAAAATTCATTTGTAATACATTTTTTTCTATACCACAGGAGGTTTTACCCGAGAAATGTAACTTATTATTTATTGCCCAGATTCTGCAGTTTTTAGAAATACCCCACATGTGGCCCTAGTGCGGTCATGGACTGAAACACCGGCCTCAGAAGCAAAGGAGCACCTAGTGGATTTTGGGGCCTCCTTTTTTTTTAGCATATATTTTAGGTACCATGTCAGGTTTGAAGAGGTCTTGTGGGGCCAAAACAATAAAGACCCCCAAAAGTGACCTCATTTTGGAAACTACACCCCTCAGGGAATTTATCTAGGGGTATAATTAGCATTTTGAACCCACAGTTTTTTTTGCTAAATTTATTTGAATTAGTTTGTGAAGGTGAAAATCTACTTTTTTTCTGAAAAAACGTAGAAATTTTTAATTTTTTCAAGGAATAAAAGAGAAAAAACACCCCAACATATGTAAAGCAATTTCTCCTGATTATAGCAATACCCCATATGTGGTAATAAACTGCTGTTTGGACCCACAGCAGGACTCAGAAGAGAAGGAGCACCATTTGGATTTTGAAATTCTGATTTTGCTGGTATAGTTTTCAGTGCCATGTCGCGTTTGAATTGCATTGGAGGGAACAAAATAGTGGAATCCCCCGGAAAGTGACCCCATTTTGGAAACTACACTCATCAAGGAATTTGTCTAGGGGTAAAGTTAGCATTTTGACCACACGGTTGTTTTGCTGAATTCATTGGAATTATTCTGTAAAGGTAAAAATCGACTTTTTTTCTGAAAAAAGGTAGCCATTTTTAATTTTTACAAGGAATAAAGGCGAAAAAGCACCCAAACATTTGTAAAACCATTTCTCCCGATTACGTAAATACGCCATATGTGGTAATAAAGTGCTGTTTGGACCCACAGCGGGGCTTAGAAGGCAAGGAGCGCTATTTGGCTTTGGGAGCTCAAATTTAGCTGAAATGGTTTTTGGGTGCCATGTCGCATTTGCAAAGCCCCTGAGAGGCCAAAACAGGGGAAACCCACCAAAAGTGGAAATTACACCACTTAAAGAATCTATCTAGGGGTATAGTGGGCATTTAGACCCCACACGTCTTTTGCAGGATTTATTAGAATTGGGCCATGAAAATGAATATCAACATTTCTTCCACTAAAATGTTGCATTTTTTTCAATTTTACAAAGGATAAAGGGGGTAAAAGTTGCCCAACATTTGTAAAGCAATTTCTCCCGAGTACGGCTATACCCCACGTGTGGTCATAAATGGTTTTTCATTAGAAAGTAATTAACCCTTTCTGGACTGATCCATTTTTTTCTTTTCCTTTTTAGTTTTTTCCTCCCCGCGTTCCAAGAGCCACAACTTTTTTATTTTTCAGTCAATAGAGCGGTATGAGGGCTTATTTATTGAGGGACGAGCGGTCGTTTTTATTGGTACAATTTGTTGGTACATACAACTGTTTGAGCACTTTTTATTACATTTTTAGCTAGAGCGAAGGTGACCAAAAAAACAGCGATTTTGCCGTTTTAAATTCTTTATTTTTCACGTGAGACGCTCGATACATCACCCCCCAAACTAAGACATGCTATGTTGTGGTGCGCGAAGGGGTCAATGCGCAGCGCATGGTGCGGAGTGAAAATTACAATTTTCCACTCATATGCCACTTTAGTGCACTATATGTTATGCCCAGTTTGTGCCACTGAAGACAAATACCTCATAAAATATTAACCGGGTTCTCCCGCGTATGGCGATGCCATATCTGTGGACATAAACTGGTGTTTGGGCACGCTGCAGGGCTCAGAAGGGAGGGAGCGTCATTTGGCTTTTGGGGCGCAGATGTAGCTTGGTAGTTGTTCTGTTTGGGGTTTTACTGGTGTTTCAGTTTGTAATGTGGGGGCATATGTAATCTGTGAGGAGTACATCAGGGTACATGTTATCTGTGCGGGGTACATCAGGGTATAATAAGAGGGTATAATAATGCAGTAAATAAATAATAATCCGCAGATATGTGGCCGGTGTCACACTTATAAATGGCGCCCAATCTTATCTGCTTTTGGAACACTCCGCACATTTTGCATCGCCATATTCTGAGAGCCAGAACGGTTTTATTTTTTCTCCACCGGAGCCGTGTGAGGGTTTATTCTTTGCGGGACAATCTGTAGTTTTCATTGGTACCATTTTGGGGTACCAGAAATTTTTTTGATCACGTTTTATTCCATTTTTTGGCAAGCAAGGTGACCAAAAACCATCAATTCTGACAATGTTTTTTATTCGTTTTTTTATGGCCTTCACCCTGGGCTATAAATGACCATTATACTTTATTCTGCGGGTCGGTACGATTACAGCGATACCATATGTATATAATTTTGTTATGTTTTGCAGCGTTTGTGCAATAAAATCACTTATTTATAAAATAAATACATTTTTGTGTCACCGTATTCTGAGAGCCATAACGTTTTTATTTTTCAGTCAAAAAAGCGATGTAAGGGCTTGTTTTTTGCGGGACGGGATGTAGTTTGTATTGGTACCATTTTGGCGTACGTGCGACTTTTTGATCACCTTTTATTGTATATTTTGGGAGGGTTGGTAACCAAAAAATTGTGATTCGGGCACTGTTTTTTGTTTATTTTTTTTGCGGTGTTCACCGTGCGGGAAAAATAATATTACAGTTTTATAGTTGGGGTCGTTACGAACGCGGTGATACCAAATATGTGTACTTTTTTTAACGTGTTAATTTTTTTCCTATAATAAAAGACTTATTATAGGAAAAAAAGCATTCTTTGTTTATGTCACTTCTAACTTTTATTTTTACACTTTTTAAAAACATTTTTATTATCTTTTTTTTACTTTTTTAACTTGTCCCACTAGGGGACACTTAGACTGGCAGCTCTGATCGCTGCTGGAACACATTACACTACACACGTAGTGTAATGTGTTCTAACTGTCATTGTGACGTGACAGTCACACTGACAGGAAGCAGAGGAGGAACGGCCGGAGGCTGATCCTCCGAGGCTTCCGTACATGGCAACCCGGAGGTCATTGTCTGGCCTCTGGTTGCCATGATAAGGATCGCCAGCCCCCGCAAATACATGTGGGGGGCTGCCGATCCGCTGTAAACCTCTTCGATGTGGTGATCGCAATCGACCACCGCATCGAAGGGGTTAATTGCCGATTTCAGCGGCGACAGGCCGCTGATCGGCAACGGGGAGAGCAGGGCTGACACCCTGCACAGTTAACCGCCGCTGCGGTGTAGCGCCGCGCGGCGGTTAACTGTTAAAGCGCGGACGTAACTGTACGCCAAGGTGCGCAAAGTTACTGCTCACCTGGACGTACAGTTACGTCCAGGTGCGGGAAGGGGTTAACTAATCAACATTAACATGTAGACATTTTGTGTTCAGTGGAGTATTTATTATCTTTGTGCCACTCGTCTCCTTCATGGTGCCATGTGCGCCTTCTATGAGGCAGGACCATTAGTGTTACAGATAAGGTTTTATCTTTTATCCTTTTTTTGCGATATTTATTTCTTGCTAAATATAATCTGGTTTTATTTTACCCTCCCATATGAAAAAGTCCTGGAGCTCCTGAATTACCATGTGAAGTAACTGAAGTGTTTCTGTTCAGAGTACAGCTGTTTTCTATAGAGACTTTTGCACCCTCTTCAGTGGGAAGGACGCTCTGTCTCCCACTGAAGTTATGAGCAGCCGGCAGCACGGACTTTACAAAATAGCGAATACAAGTGATTTAGAAAAACGATTGTAATGCGAACTACTACAGTATAATCGTCTATCACTGAAACTGGGGGTACACTTTAAGGGTAAGTTCACACAGCAAATGGAAAACAGCCGTAAAATACAGAGCTGTTTTCAAGGGAAAATAGCCTCTGATTTACAGCCATTTTTTATGCATCAAGTGTTTTTTTTTATGTGTTTTTTTTTACGCCCGTTTTTGGAGCTGTTTTTCTATTGAGGCAATGAAAAACTGCTCCAAAAACGGGTCAAGAAGTGACATGCACTTCTATTTTACGGGGGGCGTTTTTTTTATGCGCCATTTTTCCCCGTGGGAACGAAATTCTGTTTTTCCCATTGAAATCAGTGGGCAGATGTTTGGAGGCGTTCAGCCCCTGTATTTTCAGCTGTTTTTTGGGGTGTTTACAGCCAAAAAAACGGCAGAAAATAGGCTGTGTGAACATACCCCACCCTATTTTCTTCGGTTTTTAGAAACTGCCTTACTTGTCCCTGTGTTAGAGCAGCATCAATACTGCGTGTAATGGACTGTGATCTCCGCTCTTCCATGTGGTTCTGCACTTATGGTTTTCTATAGAAGAATTTCTATGAAAATTTCTCTACATCACCAAGTACCTTGGCTACTGCTTATTACGGGAATCGCACTGGTGTAGGCTCATTGATATATGAAAAGCTCCAGGTCCCGATACTAGTAAGAGAAGGAGTCTTGTCTGGAAGTGGTTAACCAGTGAGGCCGCCCGTGTTCTCCGGATGTGCGCTTCTCTAAGCTGGGGGCGATGACGATCTTGTTCCAATTAATTGAATGCCTGTAAAGAAAGTGTTTTGCTGTCCCCAGCTAAAGTATTTGAATAAATAAAGCGCATTAGAAGTGTCTCTCCTAATCGTCCCCGACGTTTACACTGCGGGATGCAAATTGCTCTGTACCAGTAAGTCCGCTCTTGCAGTCGTAATTTTCATTTACGCTCCAGTGTGAAGGTGGCGATGCCACAAAAATTGCATTAATATAAACCTGTCTATCAGTATAAACCTTTACCAGCATTTATATCATTCCAACATGAAGTTGATTATAACTTTTCTGGCCTTAAGAGCCTTTTACACCTGTGCAGCGATCGGCGATCAACGAGATATAGTTGATCGGCGCTCGTTTGCTCCTGTCACATGGAGTTATGGATGGGGAGGGGCGCTCGTTACTCTGATCCCTCGTCCCCACACATTATTATCATGTCGGCAGCGCGTCTCCTGTTTACACACCAAGATGCGCTGCCGACAACGATAATATTTCACTTTTTTAAAACGATCCGACCGGCAGATGATTGATCGTTTGCTCGTTCATCTTTTGATCGCTGCGCTGTTTACACAGGACAATTATCGGCAAAGAGCTTTCTATGGACTAATTATCTGCCCGATAATTGGCAAGTCTAACACCCCCTTTAGTTAGGGTTTGGTGTTAATAATGATCCAAAATATCTGATGATAGTGATTATCTCCAGCACTATTCTCACTACAATCTTGTATGATCAGCCAGAATCCTCCTTCACCCCAAAAACATAGTGATATGAAATTGTTCCCAGTGTGAGAGACGGAGATTAGATTGCAAGCTTCCGGGTCAGGGATGATGGGAGTGATACATTGGTCTGCATTTATAATGCAGTTTACGTCAGTTTTTGGCATAAATTGAGTGTGATGATGATGATGATGATGATGATGATGATGATGATATACAACATTTTTAGCATTAAACTTTGCACCTTTTCTCGTTGCCCGACAAATTTGATGATGAGTGATGAGAAAAGTGGGTGAGGTCTCTATAAATCTGGCCTATACCACGTTTCCTTTAATGTAGAATATGGCAAAATGGTGCAAAATATTTTGGGTTTAAATCTGCCCTTCGAACAGGTAAAAATGTGTACTTTTTAATAAATATGCCGCCAATCACTCCTTTAAACTGAGGTGAGACACGGCAGTCTTCGTAAATGTAGGTCATTGTGCGTGAGATGGGGACAGGGAAGTGAGCAATGAAAAAAACATCAGCGACTCAGCCTCCAACTTCATGCGTTCACGTATTTCCATCTCATGAGTGAAAACAGCTATTATCAACTGACCCCAAAAAGAGGAGCAATCTGTGGAGAAGCGTTACCAACGAAGACTGATTTATTTATACTACACAACCCAGCTGGAAGCAAAAGAATCATGTCAATCATTCAAAGAGGTTCTGCAGGTGCTGTGGTGTGTATTACTAGTCTCTGTAGTAGCTAGGACCGCTTATACACTAGCTGCTGCAGAACCTCTTTAAATATAATCAAGCTCTCCCCTTCTGATTACAATAGAGGGTGAAATGCAGCTGTGCTGTGTATTGTACTGGTCTCCTCCTAAGGCTGCATGCACACTAATGGCCGCTAATGACGGTTCCGTGAAACACGGGATGCACACGGATGGCTTCGATATGCAGTCCGTTGTTTCACGGACCAAATCAATGAAAAGGCCAAAAAAATGGGCAGGAATTGGACCTGTCCTATTTTTGACGGAACGGCCGCACGGTTCCGTTAAAACAGGGGAAGTGTGCATGGCCCCATAGAAATGAATGTGAAAGGGCGCTATCCGTTAAAACAACAGAGAGCACCCTGACGAAAATAACTGAGGTGGGCACGAGGCCTTAGGGTAAATGGTGGGATGAGGAGAGCGCGGCTGGTGGACTGGTTGTACTGGTATTATTCACTGACTATCATTTGCTTAATACAGTATGTAATGCTAGAGACCACGCTTTGGTTTACAAGTTATTCCTTCTACAGTGTCGGAGAAAAAGCAGGAAATAAAGATTTATCAAAACATTAGACATAAACGTCCGCAACTGAACAGAAGATCAGGACTGTCCGTGTTTATTCTCTCCACACTTTATTGCACCTTACTGCCACTTTACCGCTTCCATCTTCAAATCCGAAAATGAACAAGTTGCAGTGTTCCCAACAAGAGGTTTCCACAGGTGTCACCAACATTTTTATATAAGCCAAAGAGCTGCACCGAGACTAAACCTGTCACCATCGGATGGGAGAGGAGCAAATCAAGCTGCACGCCACTTTTGATCTGAAAAAGTTGTTTCTGTCCATCTACTGTACGGCCTCATGCACACAACCATGGTGTTTGCGACTGTCATTTATCTGCGTTTTTGCGGATAAATTGCAGACCCGTTCTTTTTATGGCCCCGTCACACTAGTGTGGGGGCTGCAGATCCAGACCGCAAAAACTCAGGACAAGTAATTTTACCATCCGGATTTGTGGATTCACCAATACTGGTGAATTGTTGTGGATCCCGGATGGCACATGGATGCACAACAAGGGTTTTTTGCAGTCCAACTGACCGCAATGGACTCGTGGTTTTTGCGGACCGCAAAACCAATATGGTCGTGTCGTGAGACCTTAGATGACAACTCGACGCTCTAGGCCTAAGGATGTGAAGCTGTGAAGAAGTCACTAATAAGACCATGAAATAGTTTCTGATGAACATGTTCTTCTTTTTAGTCTATTTATGTGGAGGAAGGTTTTATGGACTAATAAGTCTGTAAGTAGTAAAGTCGGTACGTAGAATGTCTGCAGCCATCCATGTAGCCTGGAGGACTCGTGCACATCTGGAAGAGCAGAATGTCTGGAGGGGGAACTGGTTAGTGACGGCTGAAAGTATAAACACATTATAATACATCACGTCAGATCCTCCGGAGAAGTACAGCGAGATCTCAACCCCAAGGCACGATGTGAAGATCAAGACCAAGAAGCTGAAGGCGGCCAGACGTCAACATCATGAATGTGTTCGGGGTGACTTGGATCATGAGAAACAGATATAGACCGAACTTTGAAGACGCTTGGAAAATGATCCCTGCAAAAACCTGAAAGGAATGGAAGCTGCAAAATACGGAACTGATCTTACACTCCGGTGCGGAGGCTCCTGTGTCCTTCGCTGATTTTTCATGCTGAAGAATGAATGGCTGGAAATGTAATGGAGGGGGCTGGTGTCTGTCTCCGTACTGAGGGCTTAGGCCTAAATTGCACTTTTATTTTACTCTTTTCTCGTACATTTCCGAAGCTTCTGTTATACATGTCCCCTATTCATGAACAAGCAGATTATTCTATTCAAGACTCCGCTTCCTTGGGGTCATTCTGGAATTGTGAGCTCTGAGGGTAATATCCATATTCGCAGCCTCTACATAGCTCGGAGTCTGCGGCTGAGTACAGTAAACTGTAACGCTGATTCAAGCAGGATTCCTGCATTGTAACGCATCTCCTGCCGTCTTATCCTTGAAAAACATCCTAATCCTCGGGACTTCTCTGGGACTCGGAGATAACTCTTCAACAGAAAGAAAATGTTTCTCATTCAATATAATGTTTACTTCCTTTCTTTCCCTGAAGGAAGAAAAAACCCCCAGATTTAGTAAAAGAAAAGTATGTATTTTTCCTTGACAAATCCGTGGTTGCATATAAATGAGAATCTGTAATGAGGCTTTTCAGCACCCATATTATATCAGACAAGTCTACAGCCGACAGATTAATCCCCGCAAAAAGATGGTCTACACACACCGGATACACGGAGACGATTATCACAGATAATGAGGGTTTCTCAGACCGCCTTTCATAATGTTGATGCCGTGCGTTGTCAGGTCAGAGGGTCTTCTCACCTGCACAGGATCCCTCATCTTAATTAGTTCTTCTCCAAATACAGCAGTCGGCTGAGGTTCTTTCACTGGGTCAGGAGGATTTTCCTTCTGCCAAAGTATTGCCGTTTAGAGAATGTACAAGCGATGTGCTGCTTATCATTTAATAACAGTGGTTCCTATAAGCCGGCCATACATATGACAAGAGACGAGCAGCGACAATCCTAGGCAGGGACTCTGCTTTATCTCTGTGGGTGAGGACCATGCAGAAATCTTAGGTAAGGGAGGAAATAAAATCCTTATATTGAGGTTAACATTGGACCGTTTCTACAGAATACAAAATTCTAATATATACCCCCTTACCCGTATATTTTCTGAAAATCAACACAAGGCGCATTGTACAAATCCCCGCGACCAGATCATAATGGTTTTCATGGCAGCGGGTGACCTAACAAAAGTCCCAGGTCTGTCATCAGTGTATTATACAAAAGTGATCAAACAATCACATAGTGAAGCCCCATAGCGGGACTAGAAAAGTTACAAATAATTGAATAAAGTTAATAAATGAAAAACCCCAAGTAAAAAAAAAATTAAAAGCCCTCTTTTTTTCACCTTGAAAAATGCTTTATCATAAATAAAATGTAAAAAAACGACACCTAATCGCCGTGAAGACCCAAACTATAAAACCGTTATGTTGTTTACCCGCACGGTGAACGCCATAAAAAAAATATATAAGACAACGCCAGAATTGCTGTTTTCTGTTCATCCTGCCTTCAAATTTTTTTATAAAAAGTGATCAAAAAGTCACATCCTGCGAAATAATACCAATAAGATCTACAAGCCGGGCGTCTACTTCAGTGGAAAAATGAAAACTAGTTCTAGCTCATGGATTGGGGCGACACAAAAACAAATATTAGTGAAACCTTACACGATATCATTTTAGTATTGCCTTAATCGTAATGACACGCAAAATAAAATTATTTATACCACAAGATAAAAATAAAGAAACTGTAGTAGAAAAATTAATAAATTGTAATTTTTTTTTTGCTTTTTATCTTGACCTGTAGAAAGACTTGATGTATTATTATTTACTTATATTTTACGTTGCATATTTTTCTAATAATTGTAGCTGCCATATTAGCCCCAGTTATAGGGAAAATCCGCCTGGATCAAGTTAGACGCAGCAGCTTGGTCAGGTGACCCCCCCCCCCCACAACTGCGCGTTCACTTGTGCAGCCGTTATTCTAGATACATGGCCTTCTAAAGACCGCTGTAAAAAGATGTATCGGCGGTCATTAAGGAGTTTACCCGTTGCACAACACCCACATTCTATAGGAATACATGAAACTGTTACGCAAGGAAATATCTGTTAAAAAAAGACGTCGAAAGTTGCACGCAAATCATGTGACTCCATCCGAAGCTCCAGTCTTGAAGCTGTGTTTATTTGGTTACCTACACTGCAGCGAGTTCCTGTCTATTCATATCTGCATCAGTATGGACTCCCACTCACTGATTGTGTCAGTAAATGGCAGGATTGATTGACAGTAAGCTCCCAGCCTGTCAGTAAGACGTGCCTGTGTGCATGCTGAGGCTTCCAGGACGCTGCAGAGGTAGCTCAGACTCCTCTGCGACATCCATAAACCAACTGGCAGAAAACGCATCCAACGGTGATCACTCAAAGTTCTGAGCTTCAAAAAATGCTTTAATGTTTTTAAATAATATAAATATTTTACTAAAAATAGAGGCCGTTGTACTGGGAAACAATACAAAGACAACGAGCACCTGCTCTAGAATCAACATCTTTAAGGCCTCAGGCACACGGCCGTAGCTGTGTGCACCGTCCATGGTTATGGCACGGACGTGCAGCAGAGTGTTAGGCCCCATTCACACAACCGTGAATAACGTCCGCATGCTGCGCATGGAAATCACGCGCAGCACACGGACACATTGATTTCAATGGGGCCGTTCACACATGCGTGAGTTTTCACGCAGCGAGAGTCCGCTCCATGAAACTCACTGCATGTCCTATATTGGTGCGTTTTCACGCACCTACGCGCCCATCGAAGTCTATGGGTGCGTGAAAACTGCACACGGTTGCACATCCGTGTGCGGTGCGTGATTTGCGCATCAATTTGATTGAAAATAAAAAAAAGATATGCTTTGTGAGTGCGTGAATAACGCATGCCACTCACAAAGCACACGGATGCATAACGCAACACACAGACCAGATTCACGCGCGTGAATGAGGCCTTCGCCGTGCGCCGTCCGCAATCATGGACCGTGCACACGGGGACTGCACAGACCATGGAAACCACGATCGTGTGCATTAGCCCATAGGTTAGCAATTGCGGATAGTATTAGACAGCGCTGGATTATTCTATATAATGTACAAAGATCTAGTGACTGGATATTATCAGGATGGATCAGACAGCGCTGGATTATTATATATAATGTAGAGAGATCTAGTGACTGGATATTATCAGGATGGATCAGACAGCGCTGGGTTATTATATATAATGTACAGAGATCTAGTGACTGGATATTACCAGGATGGATCAGACCGCGCTGGATTATTATATATAATGTACAGAGAACTAGTGACTGGATATTATCAGGATGGATCAGACAGTGCTGGATTATTATATATAATGTAGAGATCTAGTGACTGGATATTATCAGGATGGATCAGACAGCGCTGGGTTATTATATATAATGTACAGAGATCTAGTGACTGGATATTATCAGGGTTCAGACAGTGCTGGATTATTATATATAATGTACAGAGATCTAGTGACTGGATATTATCAGGATGGATCAGACAGTGCTGGATTATATATATAATGTACAGAGATCTAGTGACTGGATATTATCAGGATGGATCAGACAGTGCTGGGTTATTATATATAATGTACAGAGATCTAGTGACTGGATATTATCAGGATGGATCAGACTGTGCTGGATTATTATATATAATGTACAGAGATCTAGTGTCTGGATATTATCAGGATGGATCAGACAGTGCTGCATTATTATATATAATGTACAGAGATCTAGTGACGGGATATTATCAGGATGGATCAGACAGTGCTGGATTATTATATATAATGTAGAGATCTAGTGACTGGATATTATCAGGATGGATCAGACAGCGCTGGATTATTATATATAATGTACAGAGATCTAGTGACTGGATATTACCAGGATGGATCAGACAGCGCTGGATTATTATATATAATGTACAGAGATCTAGTGACTGGATATTATCAGGAGGGATCAGACAGTGCTGGATTATTATATATAATGTACAGAGATCTAGTGACTGGATATTATCAGGATGGATCAGACAGTGCTGGATTATTATATATAATGTACAGAGATCTAGTGACTGGATATTATCAGGATGGATCAGACAGCGCTGGATTATTATATAGAATGTAGAGATAGAGTGACTGGATATTATCAGGATGGATCAGACAGCGCTGGATTATTATATATAATGTACAGAGATCTCGTGACTGGATATTATCAGGATGGATCAGACTGTGCTGGGTTATTATATATAATGTACAGAGATCTAGTGACTGGATATTATCAGGATGGATCAGACTGTGCTGGATTATTATATATAATGTACAGAGATCTACTGACTGGATATTATCAGGATGGATCAGACAGCGCTGGATTATTATATATAATGTAGAGATCTAGTGACTGGATATTATCAGGATGGATCAGACAGCGCTGGATTATTATATATAATGTACAGAGATCTAGTGACGGGATATTATCAGGATGAATCAGACAGTGCTGGATTATTATATATAATGTAGAGATCTAGTGACTGGATATTATCAGGATGGATCAGACAGCGCTGGATTATTATATATAATGTACAGAGATCTAGTGACGGGATATTATCAGGATGGATCAGACAGTGCTGCATTATTATATATAATGTACAGAGATCTAGTGACGGGATATTATCAGGATGGATCAGACAGTGCTGGATTATTATATATAATGTAGAGATCTAGTGACTGGATATTATCAGGATGGATCAGACAGCGCTGGATTATTATATATAATGTACAGAGATCTAGTGACTGGATATTATCAGGATGGATCAGACAGCGCTGGATTACTATATATAATGTAGAGAGATCCAGTGACTAGATATTATCAGGATGAATCAGACAGCGCTGGATTATTATATATAATGTACAGAGATCTAGTGACTGGATATTATCAGGATGGATCAGACTGTGCTGGATTATTATATATAATGTACAGAGATCTAGTGACTGGATATTATCAGGATGGATCAGACAGCGCTGGATTATTATATATAATGTACAGAGATCTAGTGACTGGATATTATCAGGATGGATCAGACAGCGCTGGGTTATTATATATAATGTACAGAGATCTAGTGACTGGATATTACCAGGATGGATCAGACCGCGCTGGATTATTATATATAATGTACAGAGAACTAGTGACTGGATATTATCAGGATGGATCAGACAGTGCTGGATTATTATATATAATGTAGAGATCTAGTGACTGGATATTATCAGGATGGATCAGACAGCGCTGGGTTATTATATATAATGTACAGAGATCTAGTGACTGGATATTATCAGGGTTCAGACAGTGCTGGATTATTATATATAATGTACAGAGATCTAGTGACTGGATATTATCAGGATGGATCAGACAGTGCTGGATTATATATATAATGTACAGAGATCTAGTGACTGGATATTATCAGGATGGATCAGACAGTGCTGGGTTATTATATATAATGTACAGAGATCTAGTGACTGGATATTATCAGGATGGATCAGACTGTGCTGGATTATTATATATAATGTACAGAGATCTAGTGTCTGGATATTATCAGGATGGATCAGACAGTGCTGCATTATTATATATAATGTACAGAGATCTAGTGACGGGATATTATCAGGATGGATCAGACAGTGCTGGATTATTATATATAATGTAGAGATCTAGTGACTGGATATTATCAGGATGGATCAGACAGCGCTGGATTATTATATATAATGTACAGAGATCTAGTGACTGGATATTACCAGGATGGATCAGACAGCGCTGGATTATTATATATAATGTACAGAGATCTAGTGACTGGATATTATCAGGAGGGATCAGACAGTGCTGGATTATTATATATAATGTACAGAGATCTAGTGACTGGATATTATCAGGATGGATCAGACAGTGCTGGATTATTATATATAATGTACAGAGATCTAGTGACTGGATATTATCAGGATGGATCAGACAGCGCTGGATTATTATATAGAATGTAGAGATAGAGTGACTGGATATTATCAGGATGGATCAGACAGCGCTGGATTATTATATATAATGTACAGAGATCTCGTGACTGGATATTATCAGGATGGATCAGACTGTGCTGGGTTATTATATATAATGTACAGAGATCTAGTGACTGGATATTATCAGGATGGATCAGACTGTGCTGGATTATTATATATAATGTACAGAGATCTACTGACTGGATATTATCAGGATGGATCAGACAGCGCTGGATTATTATATATAATGTAGAGATCTAGTGACTGGATATTATCAGGATGGATCAGACAGCGCTGGATTATTATATATAATGTACAGAGATCTAGTGACGGGATATTATCAGGATGAATCAGACAGTGCTGGATTATTATATATAATGTAGAGATCTAGTGACTGGATATTATCAGGATGGATCAGACAGCGCTGGATTATTATATATAATGTACAGAGATCTAGTGACGGGATATTATCAGGATGGATCAGACAGTGCTGCATTATTATATATAATGTACAGAGATCTAGTGACGGGATATTATCAGGATGGATCAGACAGTGCTGGATTATTATATATAATGTAGAGATCTAGTGACTGGATATTATCAGGATGGATCAGACAGCGCTGGATTATTATATATAATGTACAGAGATCTAGTGACTGGATATTATCAGGATGGATCAGACAGCGCTGGATTACTATATATAATGTAGAGAGATCCAGTGACTAGATATTATCAGGATGAATCAGACAGCGCTGGATTATTATATATAATGTACAGAGATCTAGTGACTGGATATTATCAGGATGGATCAGACTGTGCTGGATTATTATATATAATGTACAGAGATCTAGTGACTGGATATTATCAGGATGGATCAGACAGCGCTGGATTATTATATATAATGTACAGAGATCCAGTGACTAGATATTATCAGGATGAATCAGACAGCGCTGGATTATTATATATAATGTACAGAGATCTAGTGACTGGATATTATCAGGATGGATCAGACAGTGCTGGATTATTATATATAATGTACAGAGATCTAGTGACTGGATATTATCAGGATGGATCAGACAGCGCTGGATTATTATATATAATGTAGAGATCTAGTGACTGGATATTATCAGGATGGATCAGACAGCGCTGGATTATTATATATAATGTACAGAGATCTAGTGACTGGATATTATCAGGATGGATCAGACAGCGCTGGATTATTATATATAATGTACAGAGATCTAGTGACGGGATATTGTCAGGATGGATCAGACAGCGCTGGGTTATTATATATAATGTACAGAGATCTAGTGACGGGATATTATCAGGATGGATCAGACAGCGCTGGGTTATTATACATAATGTACAGAGATCTAGTGACTGGATATTATCAGGATGGACCAGACAGTGCTGGATTATTATATATAATGTACAGAGATCTAGTGACTGGATATTATCAGGATGGATCAGACAGTGCTGGATTATTATATATAATGTACAGAGATCTAGTGACAGAATATTATCTGGATGGACCAGACAGTGCTGGATTATTATATATAATGTACAGAGATCTAGTGACAGAATATTATCAGGATGGATCAGACAGCGCTGGATTATTATATATAATGTACAGAGATCTAGTGACGGGATATTATCAGGATGGATCAGACAGCGCTGGGTTATTATACATAATGTACAGAGATCTAGTGACTGGATATTATCAGGATGGATCAGACAGTTCTGGATCATTATATATAATGTACAGAGATCTAGTGACTGGATATTATCAGGATGGATCAGACAGTGCTGGATTATTATATATAATGTACAGAGATCCAGTGACTGGATATTATCAGGAAGGACCAGACCGCGCTGGATTATTATATATAATGCACAGAAGTCTAGTGACTGGATATTATCAGGATGGATCAGACAGCGCTGGATTATTATATATCATGTACAGAGATCTAGTGACTGGATATTATCAGGATGGATCAGACAGCGCTGGATTATTATATATAATGTACAGAGATCTAGTGACTGGATATTATCAGGATGGATCAGACAGCGCTGGATTATTATATATAATGTACAGAGATCTAGTGACTGGATATTATCAGGATGGACCAGACAGTGCTGGATTATTATATATAATGTACAGAGATCTAGTGACTGGATATTATCAGGATGGGATCAGACAGCGCTGGATTATTATATATAATGTACAGAGATCTAGTGACTGGATATTATCAGGATGGATCAGACAGTGCTGGATTATTATATATAATGTACAGAGATCCAGTGACTGGATATTATCAGGATGGATCAGACAGCGCTGGATTATTATATATAATGTAGAGATCTAGTGACTGGATATTATCAGGATGGATCAGACAGTGCTGGATTATTATATATAATGTACAGAGATCTAGTGACTGGATATTATCAGGATGGGATCAGACAGCGCTGGATTATTATATATAATGTACAGAGATCTAGTGACTGGATATTATCAGGATGGGATCAGACAGCGCTGGATTATTATATATAATGTACAGAGATCTAGTGACTGGATATTATCAGGATGGATCAGACAGTGCTGGATTATTATATATAATGTACAGAAGTCTAGTGACTGGATATTATCAGGATGGATCAGACAGCGCTGGATTATTATATATAATGTAGAGATCTAGTGACGGGATATTATCAGGATGGATCAGACAGCGCTGGATTATTATATATAATGTACAGAGATCTAGTGACTGGATATTATCAGGATGGATCAGACAGCGCTGGATTATTATATATAATGTACAGAAGTCTAGTGACTGGATATTATCAGGATGGATCAGACAGCGCTGGATTATTATATATAATGTAGAGATCTAGTGACGGGATATTATCAGGATGGATCAGACAGCGCTGGATTATTATATATAATGTAGAGATCTAGTGACTGGATATTATCAGGATGGATCAGACAGCGCTGGATTATTATATATAATGTACAGTAAAAATGGCACGTTAACTTTTATTCTGCGGGTCTATATAATTATGGCAATACCGAATTTGTATCGTTTTTTTTTTTTTTTTTATGTTTTACTATTTTTACAAGGAAAAACTGATGGCGAAAAATATAATGTAGAGTTTTTTTCGCCATGTTCTAAGAACCATAACTTTTTTATTTTCCTGTCCATTTAGCGGTGTGCGGGTTCATGAGACTTTTTGATCACTTTTTAGTAAAAATTTTTGTGGAAGATGAAGTGACCAAAAACAGTGATTCTGGAGTTCTAAGGTTTTTTTTTTGTTTTTTTTTTTACAGCGTTCACCGTGCGGACTAAATAATGATATATTGTAATAGTTCAGACACATCGATACCAGTTAAGTTCAATTTTTATTTTTACATTGTGCTTGGGGGAAAATGGGAAAGGGTTTGAACTTTTTAATATCCAAATTGTTTTTATATATATATATATATATATATATATATATATATATATATTTTTAAAAAAACTTTTTATTTTACTGTATTTAACTATTTTTACTTGTCCCCCCTAGGGGACTCGAACCAGCGATCGCTTGCATGATATACTGCAACATTAATGTATTGCAGTATATCGTGATACTGACACTCTCCTATGTCGCTAGGGCTTCATAGGAGTACAAAGATAGCCGACCTCGTGACGTACATGTACGTGAAACTGCTTTAAGAGTTTAAAATAGAGATGCGTCTGTATTTGGTCCGTATGTCATCAGTATTGCATCTGTTTTTCAAAAGGGGCCGTCTTATGTAATTATCTGCCTAGAAGACATCCCATCAGTAAGGCGCTCGGGAATAGTGATGTAATGCAGATGGCAGACTGCTGCAAGATCACTGGTATTACGATCGTTTACGAATACGCGTGTGAAAGGACTTGTTTGTAGGAGCAAATTCCTTTTAGTGGAAAACTGTCCACACTCATATAAATGTCAGCCAGACGCAACAGTCCCACCGCGACAGTCCCACCGCGACAGTCCCACCGCCTGCCAGACGCAACAGTCGCCCCGCAACAGTCGCACCGCAACAGTCGCACCGCAACAGTCGCACCGCAACAGTCGCACCGCAACAGTCCCACTGCCTGCCAAGATCTGATCCTTTGAAGTGGACAGGAGTCAATAAGTTGGATGCTTGGCTGATCCCGGTGTACAGATATTTGTGGGCGTTGGGAGATAATACCCTAATGAACATTCGGGAAACATCTATGTCATGTGTGTGGTCGGCTTAATGAAAATTCAGAAGACTAGGATATGTGAATAATCCTGATTTTAGGCTTAAAAAAAAATAAACTGCGTGTGATCCCGGCCTACAGTAGTTACACGGGGCACTAGGCGGGTGCAGCTCCGCAGATTGCGGGATCGTTGTATGTACCATGGGGTTTTATACACATTTGTGGGAATGTGAGTCGTCTCTGAAGCTCTGGAAGAACAGATCGGACACCTTTTATTTTACTGTTTTCGTTTTATTTTTCAGAGAAGATTTAAAAAAAAAAAGTAAAAGGAATTTGAAAAGAAAATTTTTTACACGTACACAGCAATGACATTACGATCCATTGAAAAAGTAAAAGCGCACGCACACAAGTCCCTTTAGTGGTCTCTTCATTCTCTTTGTTAGAAGTGACATTAAAAAATAATACAGACTTTCTTTGATTGGAGTTTGGCAAATAACTTTGTATCTGAAATGCCACTTTAATAACAAGCGCTGCTGATCCAAAACTGGCAGAAAAGGACAACAAAAATATCCCAAGAAGATGTACAGACGCCTCGCAGGACGCTGTTCCTGGGACTGGCGGGCGAGGCTGTACACTGTGCCGTCTCTTACTAATATGCTGCATGAAAGGCTGAGGACACTTTATTACTGGATGGTAGTGTGTGAACGGTTAGCTGCGACATCTCCGCAAACACAGAGGTATATTGATGACGCTGAACACTGAATGGCACGCACCATGAGACGGTCTGACCTCAGCCTTTCACAAAGCAAACACAAAACCAGTACATAACCAGCATTCACATGCCCCATTATCAGAGGGAGCTTCACTGAGCATCATAAGAAACATGTAGTCGAGCTTGTCTAGGTGCAGAGGATGAGACGAACGTTGTAGCCTGTGGCTGGATGGTCAGAAAGATGCCTTCCCGCAGCCCCAGCGTGGACACCTCCGAACGCCTGACGTCACCGTTATATGAGGCCTGTGACGACCCTAGAGAGGGGGAGATGTCTCCTACAAACAGCCGCCTCTACTTCTATGACTACAAAATCTAAAATTACGAGACGTTCACATAGACACATTTACCATTCATAGGGTATGTGCACACACACTAATTACGTCCGTAATTGCCGGACGTATTTCGGCCGCAAGTCCCGGACCGAACACAGTGCAGGGAGCCGGGCTCCTAGCATCATAGTTATGTACGACGCTAGGAGTCCCTGCCTCGCTGCAGGACAACTCTCCCGTACTGAAAACATGATTACAGTACGGGACAGTTGTCCTGCAGCGAGGCAGGGACTCCTAGCATCGTACATAAGTATGATGCTAGGAGCCCGGCTCCCTGCACTGTGTTCGGTCCGGGACTTGCGGCCGAAATACGTCCGTCAATTACGGACATATTTAGTGTGTGTGTGCACATACCCATACAGTGATCGGATTTTATCTTGTGTTCTTCCCTCGAATGTCTCCAGGTCTGGACTGTAGCCTAGAACAGCTGCAGAGGATATTTTATATACGTGTACCGTGACCGCTCCAATTTCAACTATAACAAGTATATCAATACGTTAGACATGGGGTAAAAAAAGAATTAGCAAGTTCGTTGAGGGAAAGTGGTCTGTGTGTAGATGAATTGCCGAGCATCTATAGGAAAATCCTTCACCCTTCTCATGTCATCTGTATCTGTTTTTTGCTATAGTCATGTTACCTGGAGACATCGACGGTGGTTCTGAATAAGGCCATACACATAAAATATAGCTGTTGGCCAATACAACACCTTTTTGGCTGTCTGCAATCTCCCCTATAAACATGCATTCTGGGATTGGCTGAGCGTGCATGTTTATAGCCCTGGGGAGACATTTCTGGCACCGCTTATCTCTTTGGGGAACAAAGGACAACCTCTACCGCCAGGGGACAGTGAGGCTGCCTTTATACACATTAGATAAAAGTCAGCAGGTTCTGCCACAATCTAGTGTGTATGGCCTTCTGAAAATTACAGTGTGATATAGATATTGATAGAATTTTTCATTTATTAGGTTTTTTTTTCTGAAGCAGTGGAAATCTGACGGAGCGGACGCTAACCGATGGCACAAAGATCAGACGTTGAATGTTTTTCTGTAAAAAGGTTTCAGTTATGTCTTTAGTGAATTCAATGGGATTTGTTGCCATCAGTCGCCTTCTGTTCCGTCTGCTGCACTACTGTACCCAGCAAAAAAAAGGAAACCTGACAGACCCCATACCAGTGTGAGAAGGCGTCCGATTTGATAAAAACAGATAAATCCTGGATCTGTCAGAGATTAAGCTTTGATGCCAGTGTGAACAGTGACTAAGCGGCTCCGTTGCCAGGTACTAGGTTGTACCATGACATCTGTAAGGCTGGGTTCACACGAGCATGTTACGTCCGTAATGTACGGAACGTATTTCGGCCGGAAGACCCGGACCGAACACACTGCAGGGGGCCGGGCTCCGAGCATCATAGTGATGTACGATGCTAGGAGTCCCTGCCTCGCTGCAGGACAACTGTCCCGTATTGTAATCATGATTAGAATACGGGACAGTAGTTCCACGCAGAGGCAGGGACTCCTAGCATCGTACATAACTATGATGCTCGGAGCCCGGCCCCCTGCAGTGTGTTCGGTCCGGGTCTTCCGGCCGAAATACGTTCCGTACATTACGGACGTAACATGCTCGTGTGAACCCAGCCTAAGTGGTAAAAACAACAGACATAGATGAGCGGCCAATATTCAGGGTCTCTAAACCTGCTCTATTCATGCAGCTTCTGCTGTCTCCGCTATACAATGACACTATAAACTGGCTACAGCTGCTCACGTGGACACGTACCACGCCCTACGCTCCACTTAATAATTGGCAGATTGAGATTGTCATTGACCATTATTGCAGCAGGTTGTGGACTTTAATGCCGTACTGCCTTGTAAGGGACTGTTCACATTAGCGTTGGTTTCTGTTCATGGGTTCCGTTGCAGCTTTCCATCGCAAGAGACCATGAACGGAAAGCCAAAGCTTCTGTTTGCGGTACCATTGATTTCACCGGTAATGCTTCAATTGCAAATTGTTTACGATTATCTCTGTTTCATAAGGTTTCAGGTTTTTTTAGCGCAAACAATAGCACAGTCGACTACGCTATTGTTTCCCCTAAAAAAAACGGAAAAATTGCGGAGCGAAGATAAATGGAAACCATTTGCAACGGAAGCATTACCGGTGAAATCAATGGTACCGCAAACAGAAGCTTTGGCTTTCTGTTCATGGTCTCCTGCGATGGAAAGCTGCAACGGAAACCAACGCTAATGTGAACAGGCCCTTACAGGTAACTAGTCTAATGCTGCAGATTCAGGATTTTACTGGGACTTTGCTGTCACTCCATCTGTTGTGGGTTCCTTGTCCCCAGAATCTGCTGGGTTGAGAAGACATCGATCTGAAGCTTGAGCAGTCGCCCTCCAGTCCTCAGCGTCTCATCGCTCCGCTCATAGGCCCTTCCACTGTCCCTTATACAAGCACAGCGGCCAGATTACAGGAATAAAATCAAAGCAGAAAAGCAAAAATACACATTACAAAATATAAATAATCTGTAGGGTTCTACACCATGTGCTATTAACTCTTTCACCTCCACCACATGTTCTAGATATTAAACCATGACAAGGGCCCGCCAAAAATGGTTTGTGCTTACAAAGAGGAGATTGAGTTCTGGCGCAATTATGTGTCCGGTCACTGGCGTCGTGAGTTACTTAATGATCAGTGTGAATTGTAAAATTGATGGTTTGTAGCATTGGTCCGTGCTCTGCTGTTCCATTCAAACTTTCTACTATCTCCTTGGTGGGCGCAGAACTGCTCCAGTGCCCAGCGTGGATTGTAACACCTCTGATATGCTGAACAGTTGTAGAGGTGAAGGGGTTAATAGAGTAGCTTGTCATTAACCCCCTACAGAACAGGCAGGGTGATCATCACTGTTTAGAGGGATTCAAAGTGCGGTCACTCTTATTTGAATACAAAAGGCACAAATTCTCTAGTGAAACATTTAGCAGCAGCGTCCTGGTTATACAGAAATATCTAGGAACACAAACACTCAGCCGTGTGGCAAGTCAGGCGGCCATGGGGGGAATTCTGCAAATTTCTGCATTTGAGCATTTTCCGTCACTGGGCGTCATACATTCTATACAGCGTGTGCAGGAAGCCTCAAACACCTGCACTTACCTGAACCCACTCCTTTGTGATTGGTGGACAGGCGTCTCACGTTAGTGATGTAATAATAGTGGCGGGATTACTCCGCCCTCAGTCTTACTATGTGGAACAATATATTGCCTCTACCATGCTACTACTTAACGGGTGATTGAGTGACAAGCAAGTTATAATAGGGGGGGGGGGGTGTCATAATTTTTATTTGTCCTTAACAGACAGTTAAACAGGAAAACACCTTTACCTGTATCGCAGCTGGCACTGAGGGGGTTAATGACAAAATCTCCCATTAAACACACAGATTTCCTGTACCAATAAACAAATCGCAGTCATCTCAATAAATATCTCTGCATATATATATATGTATATATAGATTCTACTTGTAATAAAACATTTTATTCTCTGGTAGGTTCATCAGTAAAAGCATTTTCAATGTGTCATTTGTCTCAAGGCGGACGGGGCAGGGTCCAAATTCCGGTCACTTTCTGCGAACCACGTTAATCGTGCCGCACATTTTGGCTTTTGTCACATGTTCAAGCCGACAAATTCTCTTTAAATCTGAACCAGTTTTATGTTTTTGTGGTTTTCTTAGTTTTTTTTACAATTTCATTTTTTTATTTTTTGCATGCATCGCAGGAAGTCACAAAACCAGAACGCAAAGAAAAAGTCTCCGACACTTCTTCATTTGTGGAAATTTTTCTTTTGTCTTATAAATATTTTTTCCCCCGTTTCCGGCTTATTTTCAATTGTTGATGTTTGGCTGCAAGAACATAAGGACGGAGACTTCCTCGCCCCTTTCTCACAGGCAAACCCGGCCTTGTGACGATATTCTGCATGTCTAAAAATGCTGGCCAGATCTCACAACAGACCCGAGCCCTCGCCAATCCTCTGCCCAGTAAAGTTTTTTATTTTATTTAAACATACTGCAAACAATATGTTCTATGGACACCACAACCTGATATGAAAAGAGAACACACCATGATTCTTTATATGGCAACAATCTTCATCCAGACACTCAGCACAGGCACTCGGCGCACACATCCGCTATTGTACATGGAGTCTACAGTTCCTTGGCTGTACATGGCCACATTTGGCCATGTGGTGTAGATCATTTAAATGGGAGAGCGTTGAAAAATAAATAAATAATAATTAAACCTCCCATACACAAAAATGAATGAAGAAATAAATAATATTCGCTTCAGTCTTTGACTTTTTTTTTTCCTTTTTTTTGTTTTTTAATCTTGCGTGAATATTTTAAGGCTCTCTGAGTGGTGACATGATGGATCCCAGGGGCTCCTCTGACCCGGATCCACACGTATGGAGTAGAGAGCCCTAGAACTGGTCAGCTGGAGTTCACATAACTTTCATGGTTGAGTATATATATAGATTTATGTTTATATATTTTCTTTCTGTTGTATTTGCCGCTCATGGCAAACAGAATAGTAAGTGTGCTTTATATTACAGTTGAGCAGAAAGTTAGCTGTGTCCAGCCGGGTAGAACAGTAACAGCTCTCTCGGTCACACACCTGCCTCAGGCACAAGGCAGCCGCCGTTCCAGAATTCACTGTCGGGACGTTGCTGCTACTGTCCTTGGTGTTTATGCTACTATACATCAATAGCAATGTATGTTTTGCCTTTGCTGATTTAGTTTTTTCATTAGTTCACATCTGTGTTTGCTTTGATTACATATATTAATATTTATTTTACACATAATACTCCTTGTCCTTATTTTTCTGCTTCTTGTGGCCTCCCTTAGAGCTGTGCTGCTTCTCCTTCACCAGGGCCCCGTTGCTCTGAGCGGAGTTGCTGATGTAATTCCTTGTCTCATCCACCTGGTAGGACCCCTCGTCCCTGTTTCTGTATTTGTACATGGCATACAGGAGGATCAGGATGCAGAGAGCAGCGGCTGCCACAATACCAACGACCATCCCCGTCGTGCTGCTTGACTCCCGGACCACCTCGGAAGGCCCCGGGACCCGTCTGCTTCCTGGCATCGTGGGGTTTGCTGTGGGCACATTACGGAACATGGGGGATGTTATTAGTGGACTCCTGAGCTTTGTGCTGTCTAGCTCGTAGGCAGTGGGCAACGGTAGCAACACTATATCGGGCTGGGGTTTGAGCTCATGGTTATTCATTTTGCCAGCTGGCACCATCCCAGATGGAGATGTGGAGCGTATCAGCTCAGGGGGCAAACTTGTGGTAGAAGTCCTACCAGGTTCGGAGACTTTGTTAGGTCTAAAGTCCTTTGATCCCCATTTGGGCGCTTGTGATTTGAAGCCACCATCGAAGAATGATGTGGAAAAGCTCTTATCTGTTACCAAGGAGAGGGTGGTGTAAAAATCTTCATCATCGGTAGGGGGCAGGTTAGAGTCAAAGGTTTCCCCTGAGCCATAACCCGATATCACCAAGCCATCATCATCATCACAACCATCGCTGCCTTGGTCCGACAAGCAAGGTAACCCCGCCTCAGGGGTCACAGACAGGGAATCTTTGGTGGTCTCAATTATGGTGAGAAGTGGTCGGAAGGTAGGGTAGAAAGTGATGGAGGGTGTACGTGTAGCTATTGAAGGGGTATCTAAGGGATCCTCTACTAGGACAGGTATAACTAATTCACCTCCTGTAGAGAGAAAACAGAAGAGAGGAAAAAAACAAACCAAGAGGAACATAATTAATAACCAGTCTCCAGTACGTAAAAGCATGCAGAGGTGGCACTGGGCATAACCTATCCTCATCTCGCCTTAGATTGTGGTTTTTATCAGGTGATTGGCAAACCATAGACCAGCTTCCCATCACTGTCCAGGAGGTCAGTGCCTATAGGATCTAATAATCTATACTCATCCACGTTATAGCGGTCTAGTGACCACATGATATTATGTGTTCAATTCATGAGCAAAACATCAGGTAAAGATCAAGGTTTTCATAGAAAATTGAAAGAAAATGTATATAAGATCTACATGACTGTCAGTCCTAGGGCTTGATCAATCTGGTGTTTAATATATGTGGGGCCAGGGGGCCAGAGGGCCATTATGATCTGTGGTGGCCACTACTGGTGCAGAAGGCTAGATGAGGGCCAGCGGGTTCTCGAATTGTCGTTGCTATACTAACTTAGTGAATTCCCTCATCAACATGGAAACTCAAGGCTTCTTATACTGTAATATAGGCAGTAAGATATGCCATTGCATTATGATCAGGGGGGAATGACCTCTGGGGGCCACACCCCTATCTAAGAATTCCCTGAACAGCGACGCTCCCGGCCCCCCGGCTGTGAGGGAACTGCAGCCGGCCCATTCACATGAATTTCTCTGGCCCTAGAAAGAGGCCGTCGCTTTATAAGATGGGATTGAGTTCAGCTGCATGACGGCCTCTCCTTTACAACCCACCTTAAGCTTATGTGCAGCAAACCTTCTCTAATATCCCAGGGTATTATGGGTAACGCAAACCGTATCCTCTACATTTTCATCATACAATAGAAAATAATCATGAAAAAAACAACCCTCCCAATCACAAATAATATTTGAAACAGAAAAAATAAAATCACAGCAAATGCAAGTAAATAAAATGTTTGAACCACAGAAACCAAAAAAGGAAACAAAAAGATTTGAAAAAACAGATGTAACAGAAGAAACTGAAAAGAAGGCAAATAAATAGCCCCAACCAAAGAGTAAAAAATGAGAACCAAAAATACCACGGACAAAAAATGGAAGAATTAGAAGTTAAAAAATACTTTACTGTGCAGTCGACTTACGTCCACAAATTGCCCGCATGTTTTTTGGCATGTAAAAAAAATTTACAGAACAGAGTTGTATAAGAATGTCAGAGATACATTCTCGTCACTAGGTTTGTTTTCTTTCCATTTAATAAGAATAAATGCAGTTTTTAGTGAGACGATCGATAATCTGGAGCTGTCACTTTAGTTACAAGAAATGACAAACACAGGACAGCACAAAACACAGCGGAACATAATGACACACGGCTTGTGTCCTCTGTGGCTGTTCTCATCACTACTTGTAGTGTAAATGGAAATTATAGAGAAAGAAATGGAGAGGAAAACAAGTCAAGCCTGTTAAAGTTTTTAGAATTTTGCTTTTTTTTTTTTTTTTTCTTCACAAATCTTATAGATTAATTCTGGGGAGTGGCCGCTTCATCTGGATCTGTTTTGTTGCTATTCAATTCACAGCAGATTATAAAGCTTGTGCTAAATGTTCTGGAGTTTATGGTTATTCACTTATTTATTTTGGGAAAAAGAAAACACCTAATGAATGGGATAAAGTAGGGGGGGGGGTTAAGAACGAAGGGAGGTCAAATCTATGAGGACACTAGACATTTGATGAAAATGAGTAGGCCGAAGGTGTGAGTCAGGTGCCATGTCCATGATAAGGCGTTACGTAGTGATCTAGCAGCTTTTGAACTTCTGGCTGTAAGGAAGGGACAGGCAATATACAGAACAGAAAAAAACAAAAAAAACAAACAAAATGAACATTGGCATGCCCATCTAGGAAAAGAAAAAGCAAAACTCTAAACACTGACAGATATTACAAACCCTAAACTGCAACTTGTCCGACATGCAAATCTCCTTCACCTTCATCACCCACCCAGAATGAATCAAATCCACATCAAACAGTAGCAAGAAAAATATCAGACAGCATTATCTCCTAAGAAAAAAAATTCAAATAAAAAGTTTTTTTTTTCTTCTACTAAAAAAAATTTTTGCCGTAAAAAAAAAAAAATGATAGCGAGAATACAACATGGAGAGCAGAGCAAACTTAAGTCACAACAGACGGGCCCGAGTCCAAGACATTTGTCTGCACCCGGAACAATTTTAGCTGCAGGTGGGAATGAAATCTACGTTCAGTTATAATGGGGTGAGGGAGTGACGTTCATCCAGTGACGTGTACGGTACAGTCGCTGCGAGCGCCCGGAGCCGGACACCGACCTCAACGTGGCAATCACAGCAGCTAAAGTTGTTCCTTTTATAAAATGCATTAGAAAAAATGGCAGCGGAGTTGGCGGCTCATTTTAATGCAGGGAAGGGGGGAATTTTAGAAAGAAATCAAGCATCAAATCTAGAACATAATATTGGAGAATTACACTGACAAAACCACACAAAGGGGCAAAAAACATTCTTATCCCACAGGGGAGAGGAGGCGTTTGGCCTCTGATGTCAGAACACAAGGAATGCTTGACACGGTTTTCCGGTTGATGCACAAACAGACGCTCGGGCGCTGCAGCCGCCTCACCGGAGGTCGGCCCACGTTCATTCTCTTGCTAGTGCAGATTAGTAATGGGCGCCAGGCTGCCTCTTTGCTGTACACGTGGTCACTATGTAACCCCGCAGCGATGCGTTTAACGGTGCGCCTGACTCAGCAGTCTGTCTGTGCATGACAAATAAACAGGAAAAACAAACGAAAATTGGTATCAATTGACAGTGGGTCAGTTCTCGGCTGCAGGATGGTGATGCATGCTTAAAGTTGCATTTAGGGAAAGTATACAAGAAAGAACTAAAATCCCAGCAAGCTTAGGGAGGTTCAGGTAAAGGGTGCAGCAAAGTGAGACGGGGTAAGGATGACTGAATGCAGCATTGAGCAGACAATTGCTAGATGGTTACAGGTAACAACACTTGTTATTTATCAGAATGCCCCTGAGCCCCGGGTGTGATTGGCATGTCTGCCGTCAGTACAAGGCTTCTCTCTGGGTGGGCTGTGATAACGCTCTGTAATCTTATAATCCAGCGCAGCACTGGTGATAATCCGCCACCACCACTCCTCACCTGCCAGACAAGTAACGTGATGTGGTCGCCATCTTCTCGGAGTCCATGGTTAAGGTACAGATGGGATAGACACGGAGCCGTCCTCATTTCATGGGGTATTTACATGTCTCTACAACCTAAAAAGGCGCCTGGGACACTTTATTTATTTTCTCCTGTGTGAACCACACCGGGAAAACTAAAAGCCTGAACTCCCAGATCATCTGTATTACAGCCCCTAAGTGAGTTATCAGTGTCAACATGACAACACTTCCACTCCCCTAGTTGCTGTGTCATCTAGTGTCCCTATGGTGACAATTAACTGTCAATTTTAGATTTTTCTTTTTATAGTCTCAAATTGAGAAATAAAAGCTGAATTTTAATTGGTTGCTATGAGGTCTAATGATAACTGTAAACTGACGGGAGCAGGAAGTGTTATGGGGGCACCGGCAGGGAAAATGTTTTGGGTTTTTTCACTCCTGAAACCGTCCCACTCTGGGCCATGTCTCTGGTATTACCAGACACAACCATGGAAAGGAGAGGCTTTGGGTTGTTGTTTTTGGTGGGGGGACAACCTTTTTTCTAATTCTGGACAACCCCTTTAAATAGATGATCAGGGTTAGGAACAGGGGCTCTGGGGGCTGCAGTCACAAGCAGGAGCACAATCTTGAAGCTTCCAGTCTATTGCGGTGTGACGGTGCGGACAGGAGAGCGCTCCTTTACTATATGAATCATCACCTCATCACTAGATTGTATACGGATCCTAAGCAGAAGCTTCACTGAAGTGGGATTGTATACCTAGCAATAAGTCTAATGCTGCTTTCATTCACTGGAGCGGAGGATCAGCCATGGATAGGGAAGTGTTAAATGTGGCCACAAGACACTGGAGTTCTAGGCTAGGAAAGGACCAAACTTTCTACCCACAGTCACAATGACAAAGAAAATCCTTAGTCACCGGCTGCCCCTATAGAAGATTCCACATTGTGGGGACGGCTGTCGTCCGGCCGCAGCGCGGAGATCACCTGAGGCATCTTCATCCAGAGATGTCGCCTCAGGCCCCCCTGCTGCAATATGGGTCACCGATTTATTTTAAACCAGCACATGCCGTGCCCTGTAGATTGTCAGATGTGCAGACATTGTCTTCTTCAGGACCGTTAATTAACTATTTACACAGCTCAAATCCAAACCTGACACCTGGAAATGAAGGCGTTCAACAAAATAATAATACAACGGCAGAACCAGAGGGACACCGTGTAAATCCAGCGTCGTCCGCTGCACCCGCACATTTAATCGCCCAGTGACCCCCGCACTGTGAAGTATGGGAACCTTCTGCCTGAACACCCTGCTGGGGAAAAGCCGTGAGCCCTGAGATTCACTGGGTGGATGAGACCAGTGCAGGTCACTCTTGTCAAGCTTCATGGGCAGTTACATTGGCACGGAGCTCTGCTGTATGATGAGTGTGAACAGGTCTTCATGCAGTGATTCTCTACAAAGAAACCAGATATTTGTCGCATCGAGTCTTTCCAGTTAATATTCCCTATGCACGGGGGGGGGGGGGGGGACGACGGGGGACTGTCTTGTGTTGTATCAGATAATTATGAGACATATTAATGCTCAAATCTAGAACAGGAAGAGTTCAGTGCGCGCCGCGTGTTTATTCCCAAACGCCTCATCGGGCCCTTTTACACGGCCAATTATCGAGCAAACGAGTGTTCACAAAGCGCTCGTTCCCGATCATTGCCCTGTGTAAAAAGAGCAGCGATCAGCCAATTGTATCGTTTTAAATTCCTTAAATGTTATCGCTGTTGGCAGTACATCCGTGTAAAAACGACGCGCTGCCGAGGTGATAGAAATATAAGGGGACGAGTGATCGTAGTAACAAGCACTCGTTTCCATACTACCTTCTTGTGACAGGAGCAAACGAGCGCCGATCAATGAGCTGAGGTTTTCATGGTCACTTACACTGTACAGAGGGTCTTATGGTGCTGGGAGAGCCTGGTGTGCAGGTGCCTGGCACTGCATGCAGGGCAGCCCGCTCTCTTAAGCCTCATGCACACGACCGTAGCCGTGTGCACAGCCGTGATTTTCGGGTCGGCCGGCTGCAAATCGCGGGACATGCACATGGCCGCCGCCATTGTCTTCAATGAGCCCAGACCGCAGAACCGGGCCGTAATAAGACATGCCCGTTCTTTCTGCGGTTCGGGCTCCCGGGCCGTGCAAGGACCGCAAAAACTACGGTCGTGTGCATGGCCCCATAGAAAAGAATGGGGCCGCAATTCTCCCGTGGTTTTTCGGGGGAATTGCGGCCGCAAAAACACGGTCGTGTGCATGGGGCCTTACAGTATGGGCGTTCTAAATAGGCTACTATTCAGCGATATATGCTGTGCCTCACTATCCAAACACTATGCCACACTGCACTCACAGCCCAGATTTCTACAGAGTACACTTAGTAATGTCTCCTATACCTCACATGTACACCATACACAGTACACTTAGTAATGTCTCCTATACCTCACATGTACACCATACACAGTACACTTAGTAATGTCCCCTATACCTCACATGTACACCATACACAGTACACTTAGTAATGTCTCCTATACCTCACATGTACACCATACACAGTACACTTAGTAATGTCTCCTATACCTCACATGTACACCATACACAGTACACTTAGTAATGTCCCCTATACCTCACATGTACACCATACACACTACACTTAGTAATGTCCCCTATACCTTACATGTATACCATACACACTACACTTAGTAATGTCCCCTATACCTCACATGTATACCATACACAGTACACTTAGTAATGTCCCCTATACCTCACATGTATACCATACACAGTACACTTAGTAATGTCCCCTATACCTCACATGTATACCATACACAGTACACTTAGTAATGTCCCCTATACCTCACATGTACACCATACACAGTACACTTAGTAATGTCCCCTATACCTCACATGTATACCATACACAGTACACTTAGTAATGACCCCTATACCTCACATGTATACCATACACAGTACACTTAGTAATTTCCCCTATACCTCACATGTACACCATACACACTACACTTAGTAATGTCCCCTATACCTCACATGTATACCATACACAGTACACTTAGTAATGTCCCCTATACCTCACATGTACACCATACACACTACACTTAGTAATGTCCCCTATACCTCACATGTATACCATACACACTACACTTAGTAATGTCTCCTATACCTCACATGTACACCATACACAGTACACTTAGTAATGTCCCCTATACCTCACATGTATACCATACACAGTACACTTAGTAATGTCCCCTATACCTCACATGTACACCATACAAACTACACTTAGTAATGTCCCCTATACCTCACATGTACACCATACACAGTACACTTAGTAATGTCCCCTATACCTCACATGTACACCATACACAGTACACTTAGTAATGTCCCCTATACCTCACATGTACACCATACACAGTACACTTAGTAATGTCCCCTATACCTCACATGTATACCATACACAGTACACTTAGTAATGTCCCCTATACCTCACATGTACACCATACACAGTACACAGTACACTTAGTAATGTCCCCTATACCTCACATGTATACCATACACAGTACACTTAGTAATGTCCCCTATACCTCACATGTATACCATACACAGTACACTTAGTAATGTCCCCTATACCTCACATGTATACCATACACAGTACACTTAGTAATGTCCCCTATACCTCACATGTATACCATACACAGTACACTTAGTAATGTCCCCTATACCTCACATGTATACCATACACAGTACACTTAGTAATGTCCCCTATACCTCACATGTACACCATACACAGTACACAGTACACTTAGTAATGTCCCCTATACCTCACATGTATACCATACACACTACACTTAGTAATGTCCCCTATACCTCACATGTATACCATACACAGTACACTTAGTAATGTCCCCTATACCTCACATGTATACCATACACAGTACACTTAGTAATGTCCCCTATACCTCACATGTATACCATACACAGTACACTTAGTAATGTCCCCTATACCTCACATGTATACCATACACAGTACACTTAGTAATGTCCCCTATACCTCACATGTACACCATACACACTACACTTAGTAATGTCCCCTATACCTCACATGTATACCATACACAGTACACTTAGTAATGTCCCCTATACCTCACATGTACACCATACACACTACACTTAGTAATGTCCCCTATACCTCACATGTACACCATACACACTACACTTAGTAATGTCCCCTATACCTCACATGTACACCATACACAGTACACTTAGTAATGTCCCCTATACCTCACATGTATACCATACACACTACACTTAGTAATGTCTCCTATACCTCACATGTATACCATACACAGTACACTTAGTAATGTCCCCTATACCTCACATGTATACCATACACAGTACTTTATTATTTTTTATCTTTTCCATTGCACATTTACTTCCATGCCCCACACACCCCTCTCCTCAAGGTTAGTGGGAGTGACTGTCATTATTGGGCACTTCCCTTCAGCAGCATTCTCGGACCTGGCCGCGTCCTGTTTGGAATGGGTTTTTACCCTCCTCCTAATTTGTGAGTTTGGCCTTTTCTGTGGTTTTAATTATATTCTATGTCCCAATTTTTTTGCATGTCTCCTTGATCGGCGCTCGTTTACATGGCCCACGTCTGCCGCACAAGTCGCAACGCTTTGAATTCAATGGGGATGCAAAACCCACAAACAGAAAGCAATGGGGAAACCCCGTAATGAAAACGCAGCATAAATTGACGTGCAGCAGATTTAAATTCTGCACCGCAGGTCAATTTATTAAAGTTTACACTGTGGGGTCTTTTCCGCAGCGTGGGCAGAGTTTAAAAATCTCATCCACTTTGCGGCTCCTGCAAATGCTGCAGAATTCCGTTGCAGAAATTCCATAGCGTTTACACTACGTGGGAACCAGACCGGAGGGTCCTTTTTCACCGGCTGTAAAGATTAGCGCTGATCAATGAGACCGCTCGTTTGCGCCTTTCACAAGAAGCTATGATTAGTAATATATGGAGACGAGCGCTCATTACTCAGATCGCCCGTCCCCGTACATTTCCATCATGTCGGCGGCGCGTCGTTGTTTACAGCGGGGGATGTGCTGCCGACAAAGATAATATTTATTGCAGCATAAATGATACAATCGGCCAATGAAGGAGCGTTTCCTCGTTCATCCGCTGATCGTTGCGGTGTTTACACAGGGAAGGTGCGGTCACATGAACGCTCGTTTGCCCGATCATTGGCCCGTGTAAAAGGGCCTTTAAGTCATGGCGCTGGGTTTGGGAAGTAACTGAGATAATGACAATTTTCGGTTTTGCTGCAGCAGTAATTGTTTGGAAACATGAGCGCAGGACGGGCAGTCATATTGGTTGTCACTTTTGAGTTGACTTCTCGGATACGGAGGGCAGAGACTCTCAGGCTGTCATCAGGTTCAATCAAAAAGTGATCATTTTACCTTTTCTGAGAAGTGACAGCCAATATGACCGCGTTTTCTCTGGTCCCAACAGGGGATTGTCTGGCCCAGATTTATTGATGTACTTGCACCTTTTTTTGTCAGGATTTGCTCTAAAACAGCGTCTTATCTGTTGTGTGACATATTTATTAATCTTTTGTGACAGAATTTAGAGCAGTTCACATCATACACATCCGTGTGTCAAGTTGGAGTGGAAATTGGCCTGGTTTAAGGTTAGGATTTAGACTCATTTATGGGCAAAAAAAAGTTGTTTCTCTCCTCCACGCAAACCGGCGTAATGGTGAATGGCGGTGATATATGTTGTGAAATATTTATCAAATAGTCCCAAATGAAAAGACCTGACCTCATAGGGCAGCACAATTTAGAGCCAAGTAATAAGATTATATATAGGTGGATGCCCTCACCTATGGGCGCTGTGTTGGAGGGTGCAACTCCCGTAGACACTTCAGTGTGAATCACAGGCGAACAAGCTGCAGCCGCTTTCCCTTCTCAGAGTCACATGAACAAGTGCAAACTTTATCATGAAAAACATCCGAGTTGCGCCCATGCGGGTCCCATTTTCACGGATACCCATAGACTTGAATCTATCAAGGGATCCGTGAAAACGGAAGAAATAAGGACATGTTCTATTTTTCAACGGACCCTTCACACTTACGTACACTACGGTCATCTGGATTTGGCCTGAAAGTGGGGTCTGCATAAGCATATTTAGGTTTAAAATAACTACGCGTTTTGTGGTTGGACCAACCCCTTCAAGTATTGATGACTAAGAGGTTGATCCGACTCGAAAGGCGTTATTTAATTCTAAATAAAGCAAAATTAAGTTATCCTTGACGAGTACGGATCCTTTATAGCAGCGACTGCCACAAATCCCTATTTTTTTTCTATTCTTAGTGATATTCATCGAATAGTGAAAATGAAGTCAAACGCGTCACAACGCATGTCAAGGAATTAGCTGATCTTTAGCGCTCTGTTCACGTCAGGACCCTACTGCGGAGGTATAAAGCGGGAGGATCTCCCAATGGAAGGCTGCAATGTATCCCACTGCATAATCATAGTGCCCAGTGGGATAAGCTGCCTACAGGACCCGATTGTAAGAACGTATACCGCTCAGTATATGTTTTCTATTGTATACCTTTGCATGGAATAGCGTGGTACACTACTTCAAACTGCAAACATACCTACAAAGGCTGCAGATACATACTGGCCCTGCATATGCCAAAAGGACACACTTTTGACATATACACTGAGTGAATGGGGACTGTGGGGACGTTCGGCATATGCGTCGGGAGCTTTTCTGCTGCATACGCTGAATTTCGGGCTCTGACGTGGTGTGAACAGACTCCAATAATGCCCAGAGTGCGGCTGTTGCTCTAATTTGTGATTTGCTAATATATGGACAATTTTGAAGAGGTTCAATGAAATTAGACACTTGAATGTGCCGGAGGTGCAGTACCAGACACAACCATGGGCAGGAGGGGCACTGTTTCTTGGAAATCTTCTCTTATTTAACATCAGTGGGTTGTTTTTTTAAGACGTTGATGGTGCATGTGAACGTACTGTAATGGGACTATTCAGAGGGGGGTGCACACTGCGGATTTAACTAAACACTGAAGGGGTCACGTGGGTCTGAGAGGTTCAGTAGAGCAATGTAATGTATATAACAAAATATTGACATCAAAGATAGTTAAAACTTCAGGTGACCAAAGGGAATCTAGTGAAGACTCTTACCCCACTTTCCGGACTACTCTTAAAATCTGAAAGGGAAAATCTTCTTTTGGTTTGAGTAATTGCAGTGATTCTTAATGAGGAGAATCTAGAAGAGCTTTGATTTAGTTGTTGTCGGTAAAGAATTCATTTTTAATAGCCGTGCCGACCCACTCAGGACAGCGAGAAACCGAGACTTCACAAAGAAGAAAGGGCCGGCGACCGTGGCTTTAGTGGAAGGCTTGAAAAGCCTAATTAACTTGTGCGCCGAGCCCGGATCTGGGCCACAACAAATGAAAGGATTTCAACAGTTTGAAGTCAACGTGAACTTCCTTCATGAGCTTCTCCCCCTCCCCCTCCTCCTCCTCCTCCTCAATTCATTAAAAAAATAACAACTCAATTAGCAGAACCGTCTTGAAGCCGTCGTATGAATTTCTCTCCTTATTTTTAGCGGCGGCGCAGGCTCGGGAATCACTCACATTCCCATTTAACACTCGGGGCCGCTTTAATCTTCAAACAGCTGCATGTTAAAGGCAGATGTGCTGCGGGCGCGAGATTCTTCACAGCTGCCGGAGTCACATCACGCAATTTCTGAACGTTTCGTCCCGTCTTCCTTTCGAATTGTGAATTTCTTGTCACATAAAATCTGGACATGATGGTGGCGAGCAGCTCGACAATCATCACATCGCGCTGGGCGCTAATCTTACCCATGCCTTGTTGATTTAACGCTTTGCTTTGATTGGCTGCGGTCATTGTATGAAGGTTTATGCTAATGAAGGGGTGGGATCATGAGCTACGACACGCGGATGATCCAGGATCAGGAGGTGTAGTCCAATCCGTTGTAGATTAAGAATATCCTCCGTCCAGATCCACATTACGTACCTGCGCTCGTATGTGATCACTCATGTAAGTAGTAAATATATACGGAATCGCTGCGATCTTAACGACCTAAACAATAAAGTTAACACGTTATTTAAACCGCAAAGGAATGGCGTAAAAAAAACAAAACTGGCGGAATTGCTTTTTTTTCCCATTTCTCCCAAAAAATAATGTCCCATGTACCCCAAAATAGTACAAAAGAAAATCCATCTTATTGTTTCACATAAAACAAGCCCCCGTACGACGACAACGACGAAAAATACCACAGTGACGGCTCTTTAAATGCGGCGACGTTTAAGTGTTCTTATTGTGCAAAAGTGGTAAAATATAAAATAACCTAAACATATTTGGTATCGCTGTAATCGTACCGACCCAGAGAATAAAGGTAACACGTCTTTTGCGCCACATGGTAAATGGCAAAAATAATGGCAGAATTGCGCTTAATGGCGTATACGTTTAACAGTTGCCTGTGATGGATGCCATACAGCATTGGCGTCCATGTTACCCGACGTGTGCCCCGCGGATCTCGTATGGGTATACGAATGTATACCAGCCTGACAGACAAAAAGGGCACTGCTGATGTCCTCTGGCTAATGGCGCCCTACAGACACGGTTAGCGTGGACGTCAGGAGCCTTACGGACTATATATCTATCATTCTAAAGATTTTACAGATTGAAACTTATTGTTTTCTTTGTAAGTAAAGTGAAATCTTTGTATAATGAAAAGTTTAGTTTGTCAACATTTCCTGGAGCTCTGCTTGCAGTCATTGAATGGGAATATACTTATTAATATCCACAGGCTTAACACAAATATTTTCACAGCTCATGATACATTGTTCACGGAGTGCGTTTTTTTTTTTACTAAAACCAGGAGGGAAACCACAAAGTCTCTCCTTCATGTTTTTTTCTGCTTTTGTGGTATCCCCTCCTAAATCCAAAATGGCACCAAACTGCTGTGTGAACATGGCCTTACACAAGAGCTCTACTGTAACTAACTCTGCACCTGATCACATTAACTGATCAGTCTCTGAATGTAAGCAAAAATTACTCAATCACTGACAGCAAGCAGATATCTTGTAAATGGCGAGCAATTGAAACAAAGTAAATTGGAAAGTTGCTGTACTTCTCATATGGTGATTTAGCTTTTTTAGAATATCATCAAAAAGTTCATTTATTTCAGTAATTCAGCTCAAAGTGTCTCATATTCTATAGATTCATCACACACAGAGGGATCTCATATATTCTATAGATTCATCACACACAGAGGGATCTCATATATTCTATAGATTCATCACACACAGAGGGATCTCATATATTCTATAGATTCATCACACACAGAGGGATCTCATATATTCTATAGATTCATCCCACACAGAGGGATCTCATATATTCTATAGATTCATCACACAGAGGGATCTCATATATTCTATAGATTCATCACACACAGAGGGATCTCATATATTCTATAGATTCATCACACACAGAGGGATCTCATATATTCTATAGATTCATCACACACAGAGGGATCTCATATATTCTATAGATTCATCACACACAGGGATCTCATATATTCTATAGATTCATCACACACAGAGGGATCTCGTATATTCTATAGATTCATCACACAGAGGGATCTTGTATATTCTATAGATTCATCACACACAGAGGGATCTCATATATTCTATAGATTCATCACACACAGAGGGATCTCATATATTCTATAGATTCATCACACACAGAGGGATCTCATATATTCTATAGATTCATCACACACAGAGGGATCTCATATATTCTATAGATTCATCACACAGAGGGATCTCATATATTCTATAGATTCATCACACACAGAGGGATCTCATATATTCTATAGATTCATCACACACAGAGGGATCTCGTATATTCTATAGATTCATCACACACAGAGGGATCTCATATATTCTATAGATTCATCACACACAGGGATCTCATATATTCTATAGATTCATCACACACAGAGGGATCTCGTATATTCTATAGATTCATCACACACAGAGGGATCTCGTATATTCTATAGATTCATCACACACAGAGGGATCTCGTATATTCTATAGATTCATCACACACAGAGGGATCTCATATATTCTATAGATTCATCACACAGGGATCTCATATATTCTATAGATTCATCACACACAGAGGGATCTCATATATTCTATAGATTCATCACACACAGAGGGATCTCGTATATTCTATAGATTCATCACACACATAAGGATCTCATATATTCTATAGATTCATCACACACATAGGGATCTCATATATTCTATAGATTCATCACACACAGAGGGATCTCATATATTCTATAGATTCATCACACACAGAGGGATCTCATATATTCTATAGATTCATCACACACAGAGGGATCTCATATATTCTATAGATTCATCACACACAGAGGGATCTATTTCCAGCATTTTCTTCTTGTAATGTTGATGATTATGGGAACAGTTACTGAAAACCCAAAATGTAGGGTCTCAGAAAATGAGAATATTATATAAGCCCAAAATCAAAAATGATTTTTAATACCGAAATGTCGTCCTACTGAGAAGTCTGTCCAGTATCTGCCCCCAATACTTGGCCGGGGCTCCGACTCTGCATGAATTACTGCATCACTGCGGCGTGGCATGGAGGGGGATCAGCCTGTGGAACTGCTGAGGTGTTATGGAAGCCCAGATTACTTTGACATCGGCCTTCAGCTCGTCTGCATTGTTGGGTCTGGGGTCTCATCTTCCTCTTGACAATACCCTATAGATTCTCTCTGGGGTTTAGGTCAGACGAGTTTGCTGGCCAATCAGGCGCAGTGATCCTGTGGTTATTACACCGGGTGTTGGCACTTTTGGCAGTGCGGGCAGGTGCCGAGTCCTGCTGGAAAATGAAATCAGCGTCTCTATAAAGCTGTCAGCAGAGGGAAGCATGAAGTGCTGGGAATGTCCTGCCAGACATGCGCTGACTCTGGACCTGATATAACACAGTGGACCAGCACCACTGCTCCGTGTCCACAGTCCTGTTCTCAGATAAAAGTAAATTTTGCATTTCATGTGTGAAGTGTCCGCAGTCAGTGATGGTTTGGGGGCCGTGTCATCTGCTGGGGTTGGTCCACTGTGTTATATCAGGTCCAGAGTCAGCGCAGCATCTATATATATTAATATAGAATATAATCTCATTTTCTGAGAGACACTACATTTTGTGTTTTCAGTAACTGTTCCCAGAATCATCAACATTGAAAGAAAAAAAACCTGCTGGAAATAGATCCCTCTGTGTGTGATGAATCTATAGAATATATGAGATCCCTCTGTGTGTGATGAATCTATAGAATATATGAGATCCCTCTGTGTGTGATGAATCTATAGAATATATGAGATCCCTCTGTGTGTGATGAATCTATAGAATATATGAGATCCCTCTGTGTGTGATGAATCTATAGAATATATGAGATCCCTCTGTGTGTGATGAATCTATAGAATATATGAGATCCCTCTGTGTGTGATGAATCTATAGAATATATGAGATCCCTCTGTGTGTGATGAATCTATAGAATATATGAGATCCTGTGTGTGATGAATCTATAGAATATATGAGATCCCTCTGTGTGTGATGAATCTATAGAATATATGAGATCCCTCTGTGTGTGATGAATCTATAGAATATATGAGATCCCTCTGTGTGTGATGAATCTATAGAATATGAGATCCCTCTGTGTGTGATGAATCTATAGAATATATGAGATCCCTCTGTGTGTGATGAATCTATAGAAGATATGAGATCCCTCTGTGTGTGATGAATCTATAGAATATACGAGATCCCTCTGTGTGTGATGAATCTATAGAATATATGAGATCCCTCTGTGTGTGATGAATCTATAGAAAATGTGACACTTTATGAATTGAATTACTGAAATGTACTTTTTGATATTGTAATTCACTGAGGAGGACGAGTATCGTGGCCTGGATGAGCTCTCAGGACTAGATCTCACCCCTCCTCCGCTCTGCCCCGGGTCTGGGGTGAGTTAGGAGTTGATCACACATGATCAGTAATGTTGTTGGCGTCTTTTGACACATGTTTTTTTGTTGGGTTGCCATGCTTGTAGCGGTTATGTCTTAGCAGCCAGTGAACACTGTATGAGATCTGCGTTCAGGTCTGGAGCCCATGTCTGAACGTTACAGCTCAGCCCCTGAATACGTGCGCAGTCCTCATCGCCATCACCTGACTACACGCTGCGCTCGTACCATAGAAGAGCGGACACCAGATCTTCAGATAAGACATTGTCCTGTGAATTGCACCGCGCCCCGTCCCCTCGTCCTCTTGCCCCGTCCCCTCGTCCTCTTGCCCCGTCCCCTCGCCCCCTCACCTTCCGGCTGTTTTTGTTTTTTTGTGGTCTTGAAATCTATTTCTTCTGTGTTTCTGAATCCGCAGACTCTCAGAATGTAGACGGGCAAATAACAGACATCTTATTATGGCTCTTATGTAAAAGCTAAAAGTGTCTCGACTTTCAATTAACCCTCAATATGAGGAGGCTGCGGTTTCCTGATGACATCACTGATACAACGTACTGCTCGCTACATTACCGGCGTCTAGCAGTGCCGATAGCAAGAAAATAATGGCGCCAGTAATGAAGCCAGCCAGGTGATCGCTAAACTACCTCCAGAAAGTTACCCCTCAATGTGACGCTATCGCAGGGCTGGACAAGCTGGTTATTGATGGCTACATTTTTCGGTTGATTGTATGGATGTCAATTAGGCACCTAAATTCTACGTTTACCATTTTTTATCCGTATTTATCATCTGTATCTCCTGTGGACCGGTCATACCACGATTATATTGCGTCCTAAACAATAAGGAACACTGCGCAGCCGTTCTGCAGCACGGATTCGATTCTTTATCTGATCCTGTCATTCTACAGGGTCACTGGACGATGTGCTGTCCTAACCTACAGAATGAAATCTCCCTCTTACAGCTCGTGGAACCATAGACGAGACCAGTCCCTGATCAGCTGAAACACTAACTCCGGCAGCATGATATACAGCAAGAAGAGCTCCACACGCAGCAGGGCTCCTGTACAGCACCCGTGTTCCCTCTGTGGAATCTTCTGACATAGGGGCGAGTGTGGGAGAAAATGAGACCTGGATCTTCTGAGCAGGGCGTATAGATTGCAGACAAGAAAGACACCGACGAATGCACAAGACGAACAGACCCGAGCCACAACAAAGCATGCAGTGGTCCTAACCTCCGCGGTGCCTGCAGCACGTCACACCCGCCTGTGCTGCAGGGTCCACGGTCAGTTCATGAAGGCCACACATTTGATGGACCACGGGTCACAGAAATATAAAAGAAGCACTCCAAGTGGCAATAAAATTCTGTCACGCCATGTAAGTAAGGGGCCGCTGTAATATGGGCAGGCTGGAGACTCCGAGTCCTTCAGATCTCAGAACAGCCTCATATCTGAACTCACAGCAACTAAACGGTTATATTCTAGTAATGACTTCTGTACAACATTTCCAGTACAGATTCTTGTGCCGCCAGATTTCCGGCTGGTGAGGAGTAAACTGCACTGGGAGGGAAACCACTTCAGATCTCCCATAATCTTTTCAGGGGGTCCAACAGATGAGCCCGGCCCCATGACACGTGTCATATTACGTGTGCGGCTCAGGCCTGACTGATGGATTCTGAAAAACGTAAGGATTTTTAAGACCTGAATGTTACCGTTTTTACTATAGATATACCGCGCTGCTTCTCCTCCACAGTCCGATGGAAAACTGATCTGAACTTAAGAGCTCAGTGCCGGAGAGTGAAGGCAGCCGGGATCAGCTACGTCCCGTCATGTCCCCTAAATACACATTAGTCTGCCTGATATTGTGGGGGGCTGACAGATGACATCAGTTACTTCAGGGGTGGCGGATGTTTGATTTTCACAAACAATCGCGTTATTTCCTGCACCATATAAGAGGTGGTCCTTGCCCTGTACCCTCCACCCGGTAATTCATAGATCTAAACCCCATATTAATAACTCCTGCCAGTTGTGTAGGGACAGCCGTCCCCAGCAGTCAGGGACAGGACGGGAGACGTGGGGTGCGGGCTCCGGGCAGCTCGGTCATATTAATTCCCACGATGGCAGAGACACAATTTTGTTGCCTTCAGAAATACGATGTTATGGTTGAATAGAAAAAAGCAAATTAAAAGGGATAAAGAAGCGCAAAACGACTCGGTAACAATAAACGGTCATAAACACAGACACACAATAAAATAAGGTATGAAGGCCGTCACAACCACCAGAATAAGGTCATGCGAACATGTAGAACTCTGTAAATATATACAAATGCTGTATAGAGTTCACCCGTACAGGTAAATAGTTACCTATATACAGGGACAAGAAACAAGGTATGACCAGCTCAGCCTGCCATCCATAGCATGCTCTGTACAGCCGGCGTCACCAATATTAACCCACTCACTCCTGCTACCGTAAAATGTTGCAGGCCACTCTGTGGGATTCAAGGACTGAGACTTTGTCTAATTTCTAGGGAGTTTTCATTCCCAAAAGATGTAACAGGACCATGAAGTCAGGCGGTCTCAGCCGCAATGTTACAGTAGAACTCAAGAAATGATGACAGGGTAAAATGCAGAGAAATAGAGTCATTGGCGGGCCTGTAGGACTTCATGGGTAAAGGAACATGTGCACCCTACATTATACGCTGGAGACTGGCGCTCTTATTGTAGGTGTGGGGGAAGTCACATTTTCTTTGGGCCTTCATACTGTACGATCATCTACACTGATGACATTTGTGGCCTCATCCCAACATTTAAAGGGACACTAAACCGGAGGATTGCGAATGATGTGAACACGACCTACAGTTCCGGCCGGCTCCTGAAACAAACCGCGGCCCTGCAGAAATCTCAGACAAAGCCGGATCCATCTCATTGTAACCCCCTCCATTTCAGCTTTGGACTGACTAAGGGGCAGATGCAGACAGATCCGTGGTGGAGGGTCTATGCGGGAGCCACCAGGCATTGGACCTACCCGAGACCTGTGAGGAGGAGGGGACCTTCCTTTTCTATTTTTATTCTGCACCGTAAGTTTTTGCCTCTATACGTTTAGTGTCCCTTTAATGTATGGCCCCTGTGTTCTTTGTGGAGAAGCATGGTGTACCCTCTGGAATAAATGTTTAGTGGACAACCTTGTCGCACTGAGCCCCGGTCCTGGATCACATATGGGGGTTCCCTTTTGCTTTCTGGAAAGGCCTAGAACAGGCTGCAGTAACAGACAAGAGCTTGCTGTAGAGAGATTTGGGCAGAGCGGCTGGCAACACTTCATGAGCAGCACAAAGCTTCCTATGAGCTGTGGAATATAGAGACTCCACGTTTATTTAGTGGATATTTTTTTTTTTAGTAAGAAGAAAAAAAAATAATAAAACCCTCCCTATACACATGATCCAGCATCTCTGTTCTTGGATTTCAGCCTCGCTCCGGAGACGACGGGTGATTCTGCTTTGTGTCCATACAGAGCTCTTCGGCAGAACCCCTCACAACACAGAGTAATAAGTCAGAGAGGAACTCAATCTACCTGGATCAATGAGCGCACGGATCAGAGCCAGACTGCAAATTGTAAGCCAGGTTTACAGAGTCTCCTCCACCAGCCCACAACAGGAGCCTTCTTCTGAACTAGGGGCCTGGTCTCCCCGTCATGGGGTGGTCAGTTTACAGAGACACTCTGATCTATAGCGGACACCTGGTCACATGCAATAAATAGTTAAGACTTACGAGAATTAGCAAGCAGAAAGTACACTGACCTGACGTACCTGTGCCAGTTTCACACTCTGCCGCATCTTCATCATCACTGCCGATAGAACATTCTGCTGACGACACAATGTCTTCCGTGGGCTGTGGACAAGAAGAGACCTGCAACGTTAACTGGATAAACAGGAGTCCATCGTCATAAGGGGGAACAAGGGACTGCCATAGGGTCGTGAATTGTGATGTAAATTCTGCTCGTAGCAACGCTTGCCGCCAAGCACATGGCAAGAGCTGTCGCTAGGCAACATTGACGCTTTTCCCCCGCCAGTAGTGCGGATCCTCATGGCACGACTTTCCAATCCCACATTCATCATTTGGAGCCATTACTATTTAACAAATTAGAGCGCTGGTCATGTTTGATTGGTCGTTGCCCTGTTTACAGTAAGTGATTTGTACGTTCAGTCGTGAGTGATTTCCTGAGGACAGATGGGTTAGGGACAGGTCACCGGGTTAGGGACGGTTTCCTCCTCCTTATTTAGATTTCCCATTTTCCCCAGACCGGAGGGTTATCTACTGCGGGCACCCCCCTGTACGATCCGTATGATTTGGTTGCTGGCTGTGCGGCCGATATCTTTTTTCTGCGACAATTCTTAGTCATTACTCGTAGTTTTTCCTTCTCTTGCAACGTCTCACTTGTATTCTTAATTATAGTGATCGAAGATGTTGGTATTGTAGCAAATCTCGTCAAGTATGCCCCAATGTCCACCGCAATAACAAACAAATCCTAACACCTGGGGGATGTATATAAGATGCTGGAAGAGATGCCCGCCTGACACGGCCCCCTCCCCACCCCCGCCATACTCTACTGCCCTTACTTTTATCTGTGTCTGCTGCCATCTCTCTCACTTCTGAACTTTGCCTGTCAGGTGGCAGCGGCTAAGGGACAGCTGATTATTCATTGGCGTTGCCGAGTCGGGCTCTATTCCCACCCGCCTCCTGAGTACACGGTCACCGCAGAGCTGAAGTGAGCTTTTTCTTGTAGGACAAGCACAGTCACCCTGAAGGTAATCGCTTTACATAAATGTACTTTAAAGCCGTAATTGCAGCGCTCCTGGTTAGTCATTCCTTGCAATGCAAGAAGAAAAACATATTTTTTATATTCACATTATAGCATTAGACATCTCCTCTGGCCTCGCTGTGATTAGTGCGCATTCACGGCTAATTCCCCCTAAGAATATCACAGCAATGCCCAAGCCGCATTACAAGCAAGCACACCGGCCGCCACAAGCTGTGTTAATCAGTCGCCTGCTGTAATAAACCAGTCACTTATAGTGTTAATCAGTCATTCCCAGCAATAACCCGCACGCAAACATTTAACCAGTTATATTCAGGAACATCCGACCAAGTCTAAGCGGCAACTCGGCCACAGCCCAGATTTCTCCATCTCAGGACTTTACATACAACTCAAATCGTTACTTCACGTCTATTGATTCTATCATGTTTTGCAACAACAATGCAGAATATTGAGACTTCTGTTCACATCTGCGCTCGGGCTCCGTTCTCACGTTCCATCTGAGCTTTCCGTCGGAACGGAGCCCTGACAGACACAAACTGAAACCATAGGTTTCCATCACCATTGATTTCAATGGTGACAGACCCAGTGCCAATGGTTTCAGTTTGTCTCCGTTGTGCAAGGGTTTTGTCGTTTTGACGGGATACATACCGTAGTCGACTATTGGAACCGGATCAGTTACCATTGAAATCAATGGTGATGGGAACCTATGGTTTCCGTTTGTGTCAGTCAGGGCTCTGTTCAGATGGAACGTTGGAATGGAGCCCTGACGCAGATGTGAACGAAGCCTTACACTCAGCCCTAATGTCTCTCCGTACAATGATCCGTTCTGTGGTGCTGGAATCTAAGGGTATGTTCATACGGAGTGTTTTCAGCTGTTTTTCGGGTCATAAACGTCCCAAAAAAACGTCTGAACACTCTGAAGCAGAACGCCTCCAAACATCTGCCCCTGATTTCAATGGGAAAAATGACGTTCTGCTCCGAAGGGGCTTAAAAAAATGGCTGTTTAAAAAAAAAACAGCTGCGAAGAAGAATTGCATGTCACTCCTTCAGCCGTTTTTGATTGACTCTATAGAAAAACAGCTCCAAAAACGGCCGTTAAAAACGCAGCGAAAAATGCGACGGATTAAAAAAAGTCTGAAAATCCTTTAAAAACAGCTCCGTATTTTGAGACGTTTTTTTATTTTGTGCACATACCCTAAAGGACACATTCACTAATCCTACTGATTGCACCTCCAGTGTTGATAATGTGGGCAGTTAGATACCAGTCTCATCCGGACAGCCCTGTCTTCACGGGCCAATTGTCGGGTAAATGAGCGTTTGTTGCCGATCATCTCCCTGTGTATACAGAGCAACGATCAGCCGATGAATGTATCGTTTATTCCGCAAGAAATGTTATCGTTGTTTGCAGCACATCTCCCTGTGTATGGGGACGAGCGATCATAGTAACTATATGTTCCCATACGTAGCTCCTTGTGAAAGGAGCAAACGAGCGCCAATCAATAAGCTGTCTCGTTGATCGGCGCTCATTTACACGTCCGATGTCGCGGGAATGTACGAGGACCTAACCTTCACACGCCGTTAACATATTGGCACAATCCTCTTTTGAAATACTCTGTGCTGCTGGAAATCCTGCTCCTTCCACTATGTTCCTAGGACACCACCGCTGGATCATGCAGTTCATCACTGAAGTTGAAAATATTCTCGCGGATACGTCCGTAAACGTCCCCCGTAATAAGGATTAAGAAACATTAAAGTTTATGAATTCTAGTCACTGCTCTATAAATAAGGGCTAATAAATAGAACGTTCTTATCTGAAATAGATCATCCAGATTTCCTGTAAGTCCTCGTTTTTATGCATCGTCTTTGCGGATGATAAATGTATAAATCAATGGAGGAAGTGAATTAAAAGCCTTTACTAAACCGATTGTCCGGCCATCATGATCTTGTGGAACAAGCAATGGCTTCTACAATATCACATCGGGTACATAGCCCCACATCCACAGCTCGTCTCCACATGAGGAGGCTCAATATGGACACTGCCAATCTCACAGCGAGCACCGACCATAAACCAGAGCAGGGAAATGTAATAGTCTCGTCTCGGAGCCATTACTATCCGAATTACAAAACCGGCTACGAGTCCAGGCTCATCCTACAGGAATAGTCCGCTGTATCGTCCTGCAGTAAGGCACAGCCAGAAATTCAATGTTTCATGAAGTTGTGAAGCTCTCGCACCACTCCAAGCTCTAGATATTGAATATTAAGATCTTCCTAACTGGAATAGAGATGGACATGGAGTCGCCCCCTCTCCTGCATGGCAGACACCTTATCCCAAGAAGACCATCCGGAACATCAGAGACGTGGAGCCTTAGTAATGACACATCGTCCGGACAGCTCCCACCATCAGTAATGCTGCGGGACGTCACGTTCCATCTATCTGCTCATTACACCACGTCCCTATTTTGGAGCTGTAAATTCTGATAGTCCCTGCACACAACACACGTCAATAATCAGGAAAGGGAAATTCACTCCTAATGATCTGAACGGCTTTCTGCCCCACAATAAATAGTCCCTCTGGAGTTTTATTCAATGCGGACAGTTATTACTGGCAATGTGATGTAAAGCCTTCCATAGAACCAGATAATGTCCTTCTCCAACCTCGGTCACACCTCACATAGAAAACAGCAGCCTCCGCTTAACCCTTTACAGAACGTCAGTCATCGCTCACAATAACGGACTGAATATTTATACAGGATATTGAGACAGAGTAAAAAATACAAACAAACAAACCCAGAACTTTACAGCGGATGGTAAAGACGAGAAGCTTTTACCAACTTAAATCAATTCCTATCGACAAAAGATCGAGCAGTCAAGAAAAACCACAGACGGCCACACGAGAGAGAGAGGATGAAAGGCCGGGGAGAGATCTCCACATTTCGATTCACGGAGCACAATTGCCCAGGTTGTGGGGTTTACTTATATGGAGGCCAAGGACAACAGACAAGTGGATCACTTACCAAATTATCCAAATAGTGAAGAGGCTAAAGTGATCTTATTATTCATGTTCTGGAGAGAAGCAAAAGGATTGGAAAAGGCAATTATGGAATCGGTTTAAAGAGAAAAGAGCAAAATCTGGAACAAGGTGGTCAGACAATCCTGAGCATGGCGGAGCACCGGTCACTGCTCGACGAGCCTCCGACTGGACCACATGGCACATAAGCAGGAGGCAAATTCTGTTTTTCGGGTAACCAGGGTCCGAATTAGTCATGTCCCTCCATTGTGTGCCTGTCACTCATAGGAATCAGGAGCTGTAAACCTCACATTAGGTGCTAAACCTTCCATAATAAGACAACCATGAAACAAATCTAAAGACTAAAATGGTCCATTATGTTATTTAGCCTGCGCCGCAGAGTTATGTATCTTGCAGTGGGTTAGAGTTAAGTATCTGGGATCGCAGGGGCATTAGCTCCTTTATGAGGGACTCATAATGTGTGCTGGGCTCTGGCAGAAGGAGCGATCCCTCATTTTAATGCTCACTGCGAGCAGTCGGGAACTTATCAGCAGCCCTCCTGAAAGTGAGAGATAAATCTGCACCTCCCAGGCCTGGCAAAGTCGTTGTGTCAGCCAGAGATTTGTGGTCTGCCAGCGCTGACTTATGTCTTCTTTAATGCACTCGCTCACCATTCACTCCTTCGTTAAGTTTTATCCTCCTGCCTCTTTTATGGAGAATACACAAAGGAGGCCGGATTAGCTATAACTCCGAGCGCAGGAAGAGCCAATGCAGAACAGTCTTCTGGGGATAAACACCACCGTCGTCTGTAACGTTACCTAAAGCTCATTTATGGTCCAAGAACCCAAAACACTTTCCATAAAACGGGCCACTTTTTGCTTTTTCATTTTAGTTTTTTTCCTTCCAAAAGCCATAACTTTTTATTTTTCTATCGACATCGCTGTAGGAGGGCTTGTTTTTTGCGTAACGAGTTGTAGTATTGTAATGACTTCCATTTATTGTACCATGTAATGTACTGGTAAAAAAAAGAATTGGTGGGATGAGGGGAAACCAGCGAACCCTACGTTGTTATCTGTTTCGTTTCTACGACGTTCACTGTGCGAAAAAGTTGGCTGCGAGTCAATAGAATTACGGAGATACCAAATGTATGTCCCTTTATGATGTACCACTCTGACAAAGAAAAAACTTTGTAAAATAAAACCCCGAAATGTCGCCGAATTCCGAGAGCCATAAGTTTATTTTCCCGTCGATGGAGCGATGTGACTGCAGGTTTTTTTGGACTGCGGGCAGCAATTTGTGGATTTTTGATCACTTTTTATAGGATTTATTTATGAAAGTAAAGTTACTCAAAAAAACTACTTTTCTTCTGGGGTTTTCTCTTTTTACGGCGTTCATCCTGCGAGTTGAATGATGATATATTGTGATAGTTCAGACTTTTATAGATGCGGCGACACCAATTATGTTTATTTTTTAATTTTCACATCACTTTTGGGGGAAAAAAGTCTTCTTTTGAGCTTTTAATATTTTAATAGGGCTTAAAAGGGGAAGAAAGATGGCAGACTAGGGGGGCCTTGAATAGGACGCCAGGCTGCCATGACAACCTTTGGCACCCTGCGATTGCGTCATGGCTGTGTCAATGGAATTACGGAGGAGACCCCTCCCACTTTCCAACGACTTAGAAGCGCAAGTCAATAGCGACCACAGCATCGAAGTGCTTAGACGGCCGGGATAGGAATTAACTCTATTCATGGCGATTAAAGTGAAATGTCGGCTGTAACTTACAGTCGACACCCTCTGAGTATGGAGCAAACGACCAACGAGGTTCATATATTAGCCACATCTCTGGCCGTCTGTGGCAGAAAGTCAAATCTACAACGACTATAAACTGCCGTTGATTTGCACTATAATTTATGCCGGTCTGTGGTGTAAATGCAAATTGATTTGCCTAGAATGTTGGTGGCTCCGCCCCCTAATCTCCGCCCATTTTTTTAAATAGTGAGCGGCATAAATGTCACTTTTTTGGGTGCAGCTTTTGCTGTTTGCACCTTTTCCACCCTGTAAAACTGCCGCAGAACGAGTAATATTCCGCATTAGTGCAGCTCTGTATGTGAAGGGGATAAATCTCTGGCTTACTAAGTGGCTTACTGGCTTTCTCCTTTTCACACAAGAGCTGGTCTTCAGCATCATACACATACAAATTAATTTATTTTGTATTTTAATATATTTTTTTATTTTTTATTTTTTATTATTTTTTATATGTTTCACTTTCACACACACACCATGCACACCCTTTATTATTATTTTTTCATTATTATTCTTTTACATATATATTTCTTTCATTTGTCTACATTGTTATGAAAGTCACCTCATTCATTATAGAATACATATGTATTTGCTCCACATTTTCACACATATTTATTTATTTATTATATATACTATGAATTGGTCTCATAGTCATTACACACACATTCATCACTTCAAACCTTTCATTTATTTATGCACTTTATTGTTCACTAATATACACACATATTTTTCAGCATTGTCTTGTTTACTCTTTACTTCGTCTCTAATAAATATATTACATTCTTCATACATAGAATAAATCTATCATTGCATTTTTTAACATTTATTCTAGGATATATTTTGCCATGTTATTATTACTTCCACTTTCATATGTATTTTTAAGTCTATTTTCATTTTTATGGTTTTTTTTTTTTTTTATTCATTATTTTTTTTTTTTTTTTTTTTTTTTTATTATTCATTATTTTTTCATTTTTCATTCTTCATTATGTCATATACTTATAATTGCAAAAAATGCGTTGGCATTTATTGTATAAAATTTACATACAGTGGTACATCACTTAGTCCAAAAAGTTCTCCGTACTATCTAATTTGTCGGACATATCTCTATCTTGACGTACCTTATATTCAGGCATGGTGACTGTGCGCTCACGCCGGGGGGAGTGGCTGGATTGTGTTGCGGTTCGGGCGTCTGCATCGCGGTGGGCGTGTGTTGACGATGTCAGACGTCGTTGACCCCCGCCCCCCTCGATGACGCTCGGCCGCAGACACGCATCCGGCCATTTCCACACCTGTCGTGTGACGCTGCCATCAGCACACACATGACCATGGATGGTAACGCCCTTCTAATGTCCGATTGGCTGCTTGTCCTTTTTTAATCTTGATTCCCATTGGAGAGACGCCACCCCCGGACGAAGGCATTTCCGCCGAAACGCGCGTCGGGTCTGGCGTCTCTCTCCAGCAGGTTTTCATCACATGGGTATGTAACAGCAGGTTTTCTTCCCAGACACAATGTTTCCAGGCACGGTCATTTCATTATTTTTTGTGTTACTAGCTATCGCTGCGGTCTGGGTTTAACTGCAGATACTGAATAGTATATACCATCCACTTCTATCTATCTATCCATACCCATATATCACACAGTTTGTGAACACATTGTTCCTGCAATGAGTGACGCCTTGTCTATGCTCTGCATGACTCATCTTTTTAATCTACATTGTTATATTATATTTTGTTGTGAATAAAGTTTATATTTTTCTCTATACTACATTTGTTATGTGTTAATTGAACCCTCAACCCTGTAGGTTTCCTTACTAAGTGGCAGTAGAATGTGACGGCCGTTCTTGTCCGCCGGGGGGCTGTGGTCATAATGCGACTTCTACGGTTGTCAGTTTTTATTTTTTTAATATAGTTAATGCAAAACCTAAAATGAGGCACCTCCTCCCCTCTCCCAGCCGGAAGTCAGAACTTCTCATCACGCGCCAGTCGGCTGCATGGATCAAATCCTGTATTTTGTGGAACATCTGACACCATCTGAATTCTCTTTACCTTTTAACACATTTGTTTCTGACCATTTAATGGTCCAGCACCAACACGGGTCTAAGCTCGCTGTGTAACCGTCAGGGCGCTGGGGGATTTGGGGCTGAAGTTTGCATTTAGTTGATGGCAGCGTTAACGTGTAACGGTCTATCCACATACGGCACATTTGTTGTTTCATCCGACTGAATCCACGTCTTTACTGCAGAAACCTCCACATTCACATAGACTTGTACCGACCGCGATGATCAGGTTAGTAGCGTTGGCGTTCAGTCAGGCAACTATGGTGTCTGTGGCCACTCTTGGGGTATGTTCAAACGGCCGAAAAATCAGAAGCAGAACTCATCCAAACATCGGCACATTGATTTCAATGGGGAAAACGGCGTTCCGTTCCGACGGGTCTTTTTTTACGCAGCCATTTTGAAAAAGAGCCGCGTAAAAAAAGACGCCTGTGAAAAAGAAGTGCATGTCACCTCTTGAGTCATTTTTGGAGCAGTTTTTAATTGACTCTATAGAAAAACGGTCATGAAAAACGCAAGTTGCCCAAAAAAAACGGCTGAAAATGAGGAGCCGGTTTCCCTTGAAAACTGCTCTGTATTTTCAGACGCATGTACCCTTATTACCCTTATGCTGTGGTGTATGGACATTCAGGGTAGTCGATGACATCACTACATGCTTTATCCATTACATAGCGATCTACAGCGACACGTCAGCAGTGATCGGGATTATATACAAGGTGCTGCTTGCACTGCAGCTGCATAAAAATATGACACTTCCTCCATGGGGCGCACCGTGATCCCGCAGAGCATTCGTCTCTCACACGTCCCTTCAGCCGTCCTCCAGGATCACAATAGGAGATTCTTCTTATAATAACCCTAATCCACAACACCTCGACCTCTTCCTGCACGGCCCAGCGGCGGCCATCACTGGGGAGTCGGCTGGAGACGTGTACTAAGCACAGGATAAGAACTGATAACTTGTCATCCCCTGTATTTATGCAGCTATGATCTAGAACAACGCTGCTCTGCAGATTATATCCACTGGCAGAGCAATGAAGGTCACCTCTGCAGAAGCCGGGACACCACGTGCCACATCCACGGCTCATATACAAACATCTACACAATACACCAAAGCTTTATATTCTAATTTACATGCTCTCTCTATGTGGTGGCCTTTCCTTTGAAAACCCTTGGAATCAAGTTGTAAATTGCAGTATTTAAATCTAGCAGAGACACAGAGGAGAGCGTCCGGGAAAACCCCGCAAAGGAAAAGGGGCTGAAATGTGGGGCCCGAGAATCTCCGGCTGCAGGAAAAACAAATCACTTCTGATGAGAAAAAAATAGATTTTAGGATGAAGAATGAGCAGCAAGAGGAGTCCTCAGAGGCTACAGCCGGGCGATCGCCATTACAGCGCTGGAAATATTCCCCGTGTTCCTCTCTAGGACGTGAATTTCTTTCAAGGACGATGACAGTTTTGGGGTGTAAAATTGAACATCCGACATGATTGCTCATATTGAAATTCCGGGCTTGACCCTCTGGTGTGAACTCCGGCGGAGCCGCAGCGTCCAGATCAGGGGAAACCTGCGCTTCATCTAATAAAGGTCAGCGCTTCTCACAACTCAACATCTCCACATTCTGGAGCCGAGATGACGGGAGATTGTAGGGGAATAATTGCTCAGCGACCCTCAAACCTGTTTACAGTGTTATTTATCTTCCCATAAATGTGTAACGCGCCAATAAAAAGCTCAAATCGGAGAAGCAGTTGAACGCGCTCTTGACCTGTGTAACGGGGCCGCCGCAGAGCTGCTTATTATTCTCATGTTTCCGGAGACAAGACTTGTAATTAAGATGTTATTTGTGAAGAGATTTTCCGGCTCCGTTCCAGTCGCCTGTGTTTAGTGTCACCTTGTGAAGTCACATTCTGTGTGCAGATCTGTGCAGACAAGCGCTTAATATCGTAGTATGATGGGGGGACGCGGGGTCAGGAGCAAATCAACACAACGCTCCTCAGGTAAAAGCATCATACATACAGACACAGAATAAAGACCCCAACAAGGATAGGTCTCAGATTTCCAGGACCCCCCATTGGGCCTCATATCAAAACGTGCAACCAATCACAGTACAGCTTTCTGCAGCAGTTTAAGAGATGAAAGCGGAGCTCTGATTGGTTGCTGTAAGCAATAAGACCATTCCATGATCACAGAGAGCCACCCTCCGTATACACACAGCAGCCACCCTCCGTATACACACAGCAGCCACCCTCCGTATACACACACACACACACAGCAGCCTCCCTCCGTATACACACACACACAGCAGCCACCCTCCGTATACGCACAGCAGCCACCCTCCGTACACACACAGCAGCCACCAAGTGATTACCAAGAATATCTGAAACTCCAAAGAAAACAGAATGTAATCTTGTAAATCTTTCTGTTAGAGGAAGCAGTGCAGGAATAATGTCCAGGGACAGGTCTGGAAATCCCTCCACATCCAAGACACCCACCCCATTATATTTATCTCACCGCCCCATTATATTTATCTCACTGCCCCAATGTCCTGTTCTGCTGAGGACTCCCCATTTCATGGAACTGTTCAAAGAGAATATTGTTCCCATCCAAACACTCTGTCCTATGACCACATAAAATATACCTGGTAAATGGAGATAGTATATAGTGATATTATTCAGGGGTGTTCACCCATTGAGGTGTCAGGATGCCCGGAGACCATTTGGTCATATATTCCTCTCTACTGCATTATTAGCATCTCAATGGTCGTCCGCACAGGAAGGATTCATTGTAAACTGGATGTGGAGGCAGCTGGGATACTGGGAATAGATTTACCTGTACTGTATATATGCACATTGGACGGTATATGGGTAGACTTAAGGCGGAGTCACTGGAGGGGGCGGGGACATCTCAGATAGGAACATTTAGGTCGTGTGAAGTTCTGGGGTGCTCTTATTCTGGATGAACAGCACTTATATTATATACACACACACACACACACACACACACACACACACACACACACACACATGAGAGTCTCTATGTACAGGTTCTAATGGTCAGGTGCTGGTTGTGGCTTTGGTTATAAGTGTAGTACCAGGAGATCTGGATATATATATTATATATATATATATATATATACACACATTACTGGCTACATGTGCTTGGTGTCCAGGGAAGGCAGGAGAGGAGGCGGCGGCTGTGTGTGGTTGTGTTCTCTATGTGGGATGTGTCTGTCTGTCTATCTATCTATCTGAGGGTTGTATATTACGCCTGGGGTGTGTGTACATAGTCTGTATAGAAACTAGAGGTAATGGACTAGGAACGGAACAAGATACAGAGACAAAAGTCTCCTCTCAGGGGCAGGTATAATTTTGTTGTTGCGTGAGAATTCTGTCCTAAGTCACGACTTCTTTTTGCACAAATCAATTTTGATAAATGTATTGGATTTGCACAAAAAAACCCAGATGTTTTATCCTCACTAGACAAGGGGTGCGGTCTAGCAGAAAGAGTTGGGGTACAAATGTGTCAAGAGTTTTTGCACAAAAAAAAAATGGTGTAAACTAAACCAACCAAGAGGAGGAATAAGGAACAGAAAAGTGTCTGACAGCCAATCATACAGCGTGCACCACAGATAAATGGCGCATCTTCTGACCGCATTAGTAAATCTGCTCCAACTTCTTCTGCAGCAGCTGTTGATAATGTGAAATCTATTAATCCAATTGGTATTAGCGGTGCGGGGGCTCAGAGGTTAGCGGTGCGGGGGCTCAGAGGTTAGCGGCGCGGGGGCTCAGAGGTTAGCGGCGCGGGGGCTCAGAGGTTAGCGGCGCGGGGGCTCAGAGGTTAGCGGTGCGGGGGCTCAGAGGTTAGCGGCGCGGGGGCTCAGAGGTCAGCGGCGCGGGGGCTCAGAGGTCAGCGGCGCGGGGGCTCAGTGGTCAGCGGCGCGGGGGCTCAGTGGTTAGCGGCGCGGGGGCTCAGTGGTTAGCGGCGTGGGGGCTCAGTGGTTGGCGGCGCGGGGGCTCAGTGGTTAGCGGCGCGGGGGCTCAGAGGTTAGCGGCGCGGGGGCTCAGAGGTTAGCGGCGCGGGGGCTCAGAGGTTCGCATCATCTCCTTGCAGCACTGGAATCCTCAATTCAAATCCGACCAAGGACAACATCTGCATTGAGTTTGTATGTTCTCGTGGGCTTCCTCCCGCACTCCAAAAACATATAGATAGGCAATTAAGATTGTGAGCTCCTCTGGGGACAGCACAGCAAGTGAGGACAACCTCTATACAGCGCCGCAGCCTGTTAGCACTATGTGGCTACACGCACATGTTGCGGAATTTGGTGCAGAAAATCTGCATCAAAACCACAGGTAAGATGTCTTTCCGTTGTGATGAGATAATAGGTGCAGTTTTATGCTGTGGATTTATTTTTTTTTTAAAGAACCCGTCAGAAGCAATTTGGAAACAGAAACACAAGATATATGGACATGCAGCAGATTTTAAAACGTGCACCACAGGTCAATTTACATGCAGGAAAAAAAATCAAACGAGTGGATAAGATTTCTTGAGATCTCATTTACTTGCTGGTACTGTATTTCGCTGCAGATTCGCCGCATGTAATACGCATTGTGTGCATTTGTCCTTTAAGTACCAGAAATAAATATTTAGATTTCTGTGGTTTAACCTCTTCTCCCACTTTATAAATTGTGACTTTTTCTCACCTAGGACATGGACTTTCTTTGGAGAACATATGAATATGAGTGGATTTCAGAGCCGGGGCCGGGCACATATAGTTTGCATCACCAGCCCTTACTAACTGCATCAATAACCATGAGGCCGAGTCTTTCCTGACAGACGTGTTTTATTTAATCTTGCAGAATGAGAAACGACCACTATAAGTCAATTTTGGTCTCTCATACCCAGGCTTATTGAGCGCCAAGAGGGATTGGCGGAGCGTGTTCAGTTAGAGCACAGGGTATAAATCTGATTTTTAATTGAATAAGAGTAATTCTAGTGGAGCGGTGTACAGAGCAAGCGCAGGTGGCGTGCATTGTACTGCAGCAACTGAACAGCACAATGATCTGCAGTGACCGGCCAACGATCCCTCCACAGCACAATGATCTGCAGTGACCGGCCAACGATCCCTCCACAGCACAATGATCTGCAGTGACCGACCACCGATCCCTCCACAGCACAATGATCTGCAGTGACCGGCCACCGATCCCTCCACAACACAATGATCTGCAGTGACCGGCCACCGATCCCTCCACAACACAATGATCTGCAGTGACCGGCCAACGATCCCTCCACAGCACAATGATCTGCAGTGACCGGCCAACGATCCCTCCACAGCACAATGATCTGCAGTGACCGACCACAGATCCCTCCACAGCACAATGATCTGCAGTGACCGGCCAAATATCCCTCCACAGCACAATTATCTGCAGTGACCGGCCAAATATCCCTCCACAGCACAATTATCTGCAGTGACCGGCCAAATATCCCTCCACAGCACAATGATCTGCAGTGACAAATTAATACCATCTTCCAACACTCTCCGCTGGAATAGACTCCTCTGCTGTGTGTACATGTGAAAACTCTCATGGGTTATTTGTCAACAATTTGCCGGCTCTTCTAATTCCCTGATAAATTAACATATGACCGACAAGAACCGTGAAGACTTAGAATATTGTGGTGTCCAGACTATGTATTGAATGGAAATATTATATGCCACGGGATGACAGCCGACAAACGCATTTGTTACACATATTCTGTATTAGGCTTGTGTTTTCCCCACAGAAACCTACAGCAATGTCGTTTTGGAAACAATTACAGGTTTAGGTCTGGGTACTTTGATCGTAGTCACACTTGTTATTACGCTATTCTTGTTATAATAGAAATCAATCCACATGTATGGCCTTTGTACAGTAAACACTTGGATCTATGTGGAAAAAAAAATCTATGCATATATAATACATTGTATGGGCCAGACCCTGTGAGATGAGGTACATACCATAGATCCTGGAGAAGACCGGTTCTTTCTCGTTGTAGTAGTAGCCAAGGTTGTGGTGGTCTCCATGATGGTTGTAGACAATTCAGGAGGCATGGAAGTGGTAGGTGTTGTCCCAAGGATTGATGGGACCTCTCCCACCAGCCTCACACTTCCACTGATGTTGATATGGGGGTTGTGTTCAGCAGCCATATTGAGGACTTTCAGGCCATTATAGTAGATACCAGAGAGCTGCCCTTGGAATGGTCTTCCCCTGTCCTTTCCACCAACGGCTATTTGTGCTTGGGTATTGAAGATGGTCAGGGGTCGCCCTACAGAGACACAGTAAAGGAAACCTCACCACATGTCAAGACAACAGAGACCAATAAAATCTACGATACAAAAGTCTTAATTGCGACGACTGAGGTTCGTCTGAGTTTCTGGACCCCAGTCAATCCATAACTGAATAATGACGAGTAATCACCGTACAGTACGACATCCCCGGTGTCACAATCACGCAGGAGGCTCTAGTTCTGCTCAGTTCCAAGATTCTGTGTTCTTAGGCAGTTTTATACCAACCCAGAACATGAAGCTACACTTTGTATTCTGGCTACATAGATGAAGTGTCACTGCAGCTCATTAATCAAGGTAATGTCATTCAGATACTTTACTGTGGCGTGGACGTGGCTGCACACCGTTGACTTTGGTCCTTTGAATTATTGACCCCCTTAATCATGTCCCTGACATTAGTGCACCTCCATTCTGTGAGGAGGCTAGAAGTCATTTACTCTGTCCCTGTGTCTATAAACCTGATAAGACTTAGGCCAAGATTCATTAACAGATCGTACATCACACAGACTCCAATCAATATCTCCCATTGACCTCAGTGTCCCTGCTCCTCCACAGACCACGGCGTGTTTGTTATTTTTCGTCTTCCCCTTCCTACTTTAACGTGAAGTAATTTGGCAGTTTAAAAAGAAATCGAGGAGGAAGGAAAAGCTGCACAGCAAACAAGAAGGAGACCCGACAGATCATTCCACTTCTCCCACTTCTCCCGCTCACACACGGTACGGCCGGCCGGCTGCAGGAAGAACAGACGTTTTCTGCGTCACTTACTAGATTAGGATAAAATCCTGAAAAAGAGGAAACCTGGGAGGCTTCTTGCTGCATCGAGTCCCCGTGTAAACTGCCTGGGTTTTATGCACCGAACACAACAATTTGCTTTCTAAACTCTGCATTTCTTAATTATTTGTTGACCGGGTAAGACCTGAACAGTACAAGCCCTGCTGTCATAGAACTACAGTGCAGCGTCTGCCGTGGTCAGATACACAAATAGATTATGGCAGAAAGTTCATCCTGACTGCGGGATCAGCCTCTTAGAACAACACTGCTCATTCACCCTCAGGACAGATAATGTTATGGGTACCTTTTGCAACGCCAGTTCCAACTCTCTTGAACTCAGGATTCAGAAGTCTTGTGCCATCTTCCATCCCTGAGATACTAAACCCTGAAAAACAGGGACCCCGGTTTGGATACAAAAAAAAAAAAAAAAAGTCGGCAGGCAGTTTCCAGAGAAACCTCAGCAGCCAGTCGAAAATGAAAAAAATATCAGCCATCCTCCTACCACAGGCAATGTTAGAGGATCAGTCAGCAAATATAGATGGGTTGCGGCTTTAAATGGGGACCAGCGTCCTACATATCAGCCGTGGATTGGTAGAAAATGATCCTCAGCACAGAGACTGCATTAAGCCAAAAGGAAAGGTCCCTGTGACTGAAGGCAGTGTTGAGGGCCACAGCTGGAGAGCCACGTTCTATCACAACATTAATTCCGGTTTCACAGCTGGATTGTGGGACAGTCGAGATGGAAGAGACAACAAAGTGTCTTCTCTACAGTTATATATAGAGTTTAATCAATTATAGACCTGGCTTGGAGACAATGCAAAGAAATGGCGGCTTCAGGGCACAATCGTGTTACGGCTCAGATATGGCCCATCACATTTCCAACCAGAATTGCTCCAATATGGGTTTTTTTCTGTAAAAAAAAATACTTCTGCAGAGTGGCGAAGCCTGAGCATCTACCTGTCCATTCTGTACCAAAAAATAAATTGGAAACACGACCATCCACTGCCAGCCATTTCTACCCATAAGTGGGAGGAGGACAGTGCCAACAACTCTTTCATGTCGTCAGTGGGTGGCATAGCATTCAGGCAATGAGCTTCCCTGGAGTGGAGAGTGGGTTTGTGTGATATGAGACTGGATTAGGACCGGCTTTAACTTCACGCTGCTCAGGGTCACAATTCCCAGTGTTCTCCTATTTAACATGGACTATTTTTGCATCACTTTCTGACCTGGCAGTAAACTGTGACTCTGAGGAGAACGTAAGGTCAGAGCCAGGTCTCTCCCCTGTAAACTCATGCAAACTGGATTGGAAAGACAGGAAAAGAAGGCGTTTGAAGTGCTGGATTACGGAATGGACAGCGGTTATTGTTCCAGATCAGTTATATCCTCTAAATGCGTCTTATATCGGTGTCCTCAGCTGACCCTTAATCTCGGACCCTTACTGACATACAGCTGCCCCGTCATTCCAGATTGTGGACAGAATAGGTGGCATTCATGTGGATTTACCCAGAGACAGACAGACAAAGGACATCATACAATGCGTTACAAGATCACACACGTTATTGTGTTCAATTACCCAACGCCTTTTGCAACTGTCTTTTCAGAAAACATTCCCTTAAATAATTGTACAGAACAGTAATGAAGGAGGCGCTGCTGGCGAGCAGGTGTATGAATGAAGGATCCAGTGTGTAGATTTCATGCAACAACCACCATGAAACATCAGCAGATCAATGAGCATGGACAACAGGCGGAAACATGCACAAGCCCAGACGACTGCCCCGTCATTATCATCATCATCTGCACACTATAGAGGTTCAGGCTGCGGCAGGCTCAGGGTCACCCTCTTCCTTATTATTTCTGATATATTCCCTTCTTGATTACACTACAGATAACTCTTAATTAGATCTGGTCAGTGGTTTACGTCCGGCTGTCATACAGTGGAGAACATTACAGAGATTACATATCAGAACTCTCAGTCCCATTAATGTGTCTGTTTGTCTAAGTCTCGAGCCTGCGGAGCAGAAAGTATAGAGCATTACATGATGAGCATGCGGCCCTGGTGATCATGCAGCGTTACACCCAATTTAATTACCTTTGTCTTGCTGGCCGTCTTCTGGGTTCCGAGGCAATTTATAGGACAATTTCGGTTTTTGGTGTAGCTCTGTATTTCCTTAAGGTTTAAAAAAGACAGCGTTATTCGGGATTAAAGTCTGCTACAAATGTGGATCTACAATTGTGAAGAGATTTGGCTTCAGAGGTCAAGAATTCACACTCCTCAAGGTTGACATATCCAGGACTCGTAAGACCAGTTGTAGTTTTCGATTAATACTGGTCACACGTGGTGCAGGTCGGTTCATTATTCCCAATTGTTAGGAGGTAACCAGGTACTGGCATTTACTATGAGCTGTCCATTCAGCTCAGCCGGCTTCAGTACCACCATGTGTGACCAGATGACAACTACTGTGCGAGATAAAACGTGCCCAGCGATCGATGGTGCCTCAACCTCCACGACTGCTGCACGAGAGCGATATCTTTTACGTTAAAGCTTCATATTTTACAATTAGTTTTTGGTCTTTGGTACTAACTACTCCAACAACCAGGGCTAAATGAAAAGCAATGGATGAATCTTCAAAGGATCCTGCAAAATTCTGCAACAAAACGGACAGTCAAATTGGAAAATTATTATTCACTCCGCAGGGGTGTTTCCCAAATCAGCTACAGAAAGGAACGAAAACGTCAAAACACGGTATAGTCCCAAGACGGGGAGCAGATAATGCACGGAACATAAGGTCATGCAACATCCAGTACATACAATCCACTTTACTCAACAAGCCAGTATTAACTTCCCCGACTGGAGCGAATATCTCCAGGGGATCCTTCCAGTCACCTTTTCCAGACTAGAAGACAAGGGTAATTTTTGTGAGCGGCTTGAGGAGTGGGTGGAGAGCGCTAGATTGCCGGCTTCACTCCCATAGGAATTTCAAGAAACGGATGCTGTGACAGATGGAGGCAACTCATTGTCAAAGTCAATTACAAGAAAAGCAGCTAAAAGCCCAGGGTTATTGTTGTAGGAGAAGGCTCCGTGTCAGCCTGCAAAGTGTCTGCATCCTGATCTAATAGAACGAGTGCCCGGCTATTTACACAAGTTCATGGATATAATGTGCAGAGACAGGTGAAGTGAGAACTGGTTTACATGCGAGATCGCTCCGTGCAACAACTGCACCTCAGAAGAAGAACAGCCTGCAGGATAGCCCGATGCCTCCGCACAATGACAGACATCTTATAATGCAACCGCTGCTCCAAGTCCTGACAACTCGAAAAAACATCTCCACCCAAATAAGAACACCCAGCGCCTCGGCCACACTGTATATACAAAGAAAGATGCGTACAATCTGGTGCAGGACGGAGTGGCAACCCCAGACCCCATATCCGGCTGCTGCTCTTGTTCAGAGCTTGGACTAATTTGCGGCTTATTATGGCAACTGTCATGGATTCCATTGGGTTTTCAATGTGCCCCCATTGCCCCTGGTATCCTAATGTGAATGATTAGCCCAAGTAGTCTTCCTCTAAACTTAAATCCAGATAGTCACCAAATATATTACCCACACTGACCTCTCTAGGACAATGGATGTGGTTCATTCCTATTTTTTTTCTACCCAAAAAACTGAAATATATCGCAGAAAAAGGGAAGAGACAATAAGGTGGTGACGGCTTCCCGTCCTCCCCTCTCCAGAGATCCAGTTAAAAACAACTGGAAGAAATAGCAGACCCTCCTGACACGGGTGAGAATGAGCGTTCACAGAGGGGCACAGCTGGAGAAATTCTCCACACATAACCTGTCCCTGGAGACGTGCGGTCTCCTTCTACAAGCCGGAAGTGTCATCTCTCCCCACTCTCATGGTGGCAGCGGTTTAATCTCTGGATTATTTGGAAGTTCACAGTCTGCCCTATAAAGCTTATCAGCTTCCAAGAAGCTTTTACAGAGACGAGAAGAGAAGCTCTTTGATACCGGTAATTGTATTCAGCTTGTCAGATCACAGGCAGGAGAACAATGATCCGTGAGATCAGGAAGAGATGGCAGCAACGGGCAGGACGCAAGCGCTAGAAACAAAATCAACCGTGTTTAGCGATATGAGCGGCAGTGAAGTTCGGATATCATGAAGTCATCAGGCCTGCGTCACACTCCACAGATGACGGATTCATTTTAAATGTTCAGCTCGCAGCACTGTAAGGGTATGTTCACACACTTAGCGAAAAACATCTGAAAATACAAGGGGAACCCGCTCCTGATTGTCAGCCGTTTTTTAAGCAAACTCGCGTTTTTCATGGCCGTTTTTGGAGCGGTTTTTCAATAGAGTCCATGAAAAATGGCTCCAAAAACGGCTCAAGAAGTGACACGCACTTCTTTTTCACTGGTGTTCTTTTACGCAGACGTTTTTCAAACATCGGAACAGAACGCCGTATTTCCCATTGAAATCAATGGGCAGATGTTTGGAGGTGCTCTGCTTACGATTTTGCCCGAAAAACATACGAAAATAAGCCGTGTGAACATACCCCAACAGACATCCCACCATCTACCTGACCAAGCATCAGGGTGGCTCGGCTCGGATCCCTTCCAGCTGCTTGGGGATCTGACTTTAAATCGGACGAGGTGTCTCTATGTGCCCGCCTGTGACTACAGAAGCCGACAGCCAGCACTAGATGTAGTCATAACGTAAAGAACCACATCTTCTACAATAACACGGCGCTGGGTTTCCAGAGGGCATTTTTACTGCGTTTATGTGCTTCTTAATTGCATTTTAAAAACCCACTTACATTTTACTGATATTTTGTAATTTGGTTTAATAGCAGCAAGGCCAAAAAAATTGCAGCAAATCGCGTTTAAACACGTGCAGTTTTTAACAGAGCAAATAAAGACTGCAACAAACTGCAATAAAAACGTGATAAAAAATGCCCAGTGGAAACCCGACCTAAGGGGCTTATTGGTTCTCTAAATCCAACTACATGTTACAAGGAGTCCGTGTCCGATCTCTGTCCCTCTCGCCATTTGTATTCAGAACCTCTGGAGGATGACATGTAATTCCAGTTTCTACCTACAAGTGTGTACACAGGATTACCACCGGTCCATGAAGCTCCCTCCGTGCTGGGGTCTCAACCCCACACCCTCCTCATTGTAGACAGATTATTGTATAGTGTAGGCTGCCCTGTCTAGGGTTCTAGGCAGTGTTATAGGACGTGTTTGTGTAGTGTGAATACCTCCTGGGTAGTATTCATTGACCGGCCAGGTATCCACTTGTAGAGTTGCATTCCCTCCATTCCGAGTGTACTTCACCACATGGTATTTGCCATCATTCACAGGGGTACTGTCTTCACGTATGGAGATATCCATTAATCCAATGTTAAAAGTCACTCCAACCTTCCCCTGCTCCTGTAAGGAAGGGAAATAAATACAAATTTAGAAAATAATGGTAAAAACAAGTTCATCTAACACAAGAACATGTCCTGCACCATGTGTAAACTGGGTTTTATCAGTCACCATCAACCTGTAAGGTCAAACACCAGCAGGAGTCCGCACTACACGCCACCCTCAACACCAGCAGGAGTCCGCACTACACGCCACCCTCTACCCCAGCAGGAGTCCGCACTACACGCCACCCTCTACCCCAGCAGGAGTCCGAACTACACGCCACCCTCAACACCGGCAGGAGTCCGCACTACACGCCACCCTCTACCCCAGCAGGAGTCCGCACTACACGCCACCCTCAACACCAGCAGGAGTCCACACTACACGCCACCCTCTACCCCAGCAGGAGTCCGCACTACACGCCACCCTCAACACCAGCAGCAGTCCGCACTACACGCCACCCTCTACCCCAGCATGAGTCCGCACTACACGCCACCCTCAACCCCAGCAGGAGTCCGCACTACACGCCACCCTCTACCCCAGCAGGAGTCCGCACTACACGCCAACCTCTACACCAGCAGGAGTCCGCACTACACGCCACCCTCTACCCCAGCCGGAGTCTGCACTACACGCCACCCTCTACCCCAGCAGGAGTCTGCACTACACGCCACCCTCAACACCAGCAGGAGTCCGCACTACACGCCACCCTCAACACCAGCAGGAGTCCGCACTACACGCCACCCTCAACACCAGCAGGAGTCCGCACTACACGCCACCCTCTGTTTGTCCATGCAGTCTGTGAATGTCCCCGTACGAACTTCATGCTATGGATTTCCAGCTCCTGCAAAAACAGTCTCCTCTTAAACAAAGTGGTTAAGGATTAGAAGTCCCTGAGCTGAGGCCCAATCTCAAAGAGTAAAAACCTGAATACATTTTATTTCTATAGAGCATAAGTGTTACGGTCTCATCCTCCGCTGCCGCGCCAGATACTGCTGCTCCAGGACCAATCTAGTAACACTTGCAAGTAAGATCCAGTAGACATGTTGGATCTGGTGCACCCAGGCAGACAACACCATGGATCAGATGAATGCAAACATGACCCATCTTCTGACCATTGCGATCAGTGGAGAGATTTGTAGCTTCCTGGTGGAGCAGACATCAGTACCGGAAATCCAGACCACAACTTCACGTGTTTTTTCTAATCTGCCCCTTTTCTCTCGCACTAATTTCCTGTCACACGATCTCCCAAGTGTCCGTCCTACTCACTCAGCTCTAGTAACATCACTTCAGAAGAGGATGGAGGGGGCAGCGTAAGAGGGAATCTGAAGGGTCTGATAAGCATGCAGAGGCTCTGGCGAGGGCTGGATTTCATGTCAGTGTCTTTACAAGCTGCCAGGAGCATCACACAGAGATCTGTTCACACTGCCGAAATATGACCAAGAAGAACGGTCACTACAGCCAGGCTTGGCACAAAAAGGTTTCTCTGTTGTATGAAGTTACAAGCCCGGGAGCAGCGTGTGGCAGTATGTCCAAAGTGCCCAGGCCCAGAATCGTGTAATTTATGAAATATTGCTTGGTGTAAGGCTGAGTTCACACGTTGCGGATTTGTCGCAGATTTTGTTGCGGTTTTGACACAGATCTCACCCTTTTGCATTGCAAAGTGTAAAATCTGCGCTGAAAATCTGCGTGAAATCCGCGACATGTGAACTCAGCCTAAGACGACCAAGTTCATAAGTCCTATGGAGCAACTCAATGACTGGGGACTTCATCCTTGGATACAATTCTTTGGTGAAACAGAACATGTGGGAGCTCCAGTCTCTTTGTATTTAGCCTATTTTGGAAGTTAAAAATTCAAGGCCAGAGGACGGGTGAGGATGCACCAGACCTATAACCCCTGCCGAGTGCATGAAAGAGCAGGGAAGTATACCTCAGGCATTAGAGGTGGATTACATATGATTATCTAAAATGTGTCAGCCTTGTGATCAGTGCCACCCGCACTCTGAAGATCAGTCACAGCGGAGAATGCATCCTACAAAAGGCTTTTAATGCTCTTCCCTATCGCGCTGGAACAGACCTACTAGAAAAGCCTACATGCGGGGGGCAGAGGCCGGGCCATAGTGGTTATAACGCAGGTTTTATACTTCAGAGAACAGATCAAGAAGTGGAAGGTAAATGTACGGTGGAGGTGGTGATGACGGTCTGGAAATATTTTGCTACCAAGCATCAGAATAAGTTTAGTGGCTGACAGGATGGATAGTAAATATGTCATTTTCCATCCAGATGGCAACAAAACATCACAACATCGCATGGATCAGTCACACGAGAGGCCGAGCAGCAGATGAAGCTCAGGTTAGACTTTTACACACAGAATTGTCCACCATATTGGTTGGTTGTCACTCTTCAATTAACTTCTCAACAACGGATGACATACTACTGTCAGTTTCTTAGCCTGTCAATAACCAAGTGATTATTCCTCTTCAGTTAATGAGAAGTAACCAAAAAAAGGAGATGGACCCCCCCCCCCCTCCGTCATGTTTGCATAAATGGCATCCGCAATTGAATAGAACAATGTTGATATCTATTGGCGGCTGCTGAGTGACTGATCGAAGGCCATGCCCCAGTTGTGGCTGCAGAATCCATAGATCGTTCCCTGATCTTCTCTGGAATAAGTTACTTTCAGAAGAACATTGACAAAGTTTTGAAGCATAAAAAGAGCTACACGACAGAAGCGTCCGGACTGCAGCACATCGCGTCAGAAGGAGCAGCGCACCTTCCTGTATTCACAGAGCAAGCATATATGTGGCGGCCGCCTCTCCGTGAAGCCTCAGCCCTTGTACAGTGTCTGGCAATAATCCATTTCTCATTACACACATAAGCTCTGGCAGGACCACAGTGCAGCTCGCGGTTTATCACTGACAGCTCAGTCATTAACAGAAGCTCGTCACAAGATCATGATGAATCTGTCTGTAATTAGGAACTTTTGGATTAATCAATTTCAATTTCTACCTTGACTGCAACACGGGAAATCACTGCTGCTACATAGAGCCGATCAGAGCATTGTCAGAGGGACATCTCAGCAGAGTGTGGAGGGACAGAGACAGATGTCTACAGACCAACCCCACGTATTAACTACCAAAGTCCCAGAGATGGGCCCACAAATCAGTACTAGCGGTGGGGTGATCAAGTCTCTGCTTTCTCTGGAGTAGCCTGATGAATAGCCCTATGTTGTATTGACAGGTTATGATTGGATGAATCCTGAAAAGCTGAAATAGACGTCTACACAACAATAATTCTCATTGCGATCACCATGTGGCAGAAATATTACACCGTTTCCTCACAAAGAATCCTCCGCCACAGCGAATGTGCAGCACCCCCACCCTGGTGCCCTCTCCATAGTACTCCACCCTTATTCAGCAGACATTACTGGGGGGGGGGGGTAATGGTCACATGAGTGAGGCAGAGATTTTATGAAGAGAGGATGGGAAGTCTAGCTACTTGCCCTGTAGAAGTTCTAGACTACAGTAACCAATGATCTCTCTTTTAGAGCAGATGCCCCGCCGCCACACAGGGTGAATTACACCCATTCAATAGTTAATAAATGTTTTGGTAGATATGGAGCAGGCTACAAATCCAAATAGCAGCGAAGCAACACAGGTCTCTCTCTGCCTTAAATGGACACTAACTTGTCAACAAACTTTTCATAAATTAAAAGTATAAGCGAATATAAGAAACTTTGTAATATCTCTTAGAGAAAAATACCTCTTTCTCCACTTATTAGGCTCCTTTCCTCTCCCCCTTCCCTCCTCCAAACTATCTACATACTCGGATTTAGCAGTAAATTCAATCTCCTGAAGATGAGACGGACTATCAGCTCACTGAAGGATCAGGTTACAGCTGCCCATAGAAGTCTATGGAGAAGGGAGGAGGGAAAGGAGTAAGAGACACACAGTCGCTGCTACTTCTGGTGTTATATCTCTCCCCAGTGCTGGATTCCCAGCTACACTGCTCATTACTGCTGTATGATGTCTTGTTTGTTGTTGATGCGTCTATATGTGTGCGCTACAAAGCGATAGGAGCAGGACTTTCTCTATGTTTGCAGTATATAGAAGACATGATGGCATTTTGGCTCCTCCCACTAGCTCAGAGACAACTGAGAATTAGAGATAGAGCCTGCAGATGGGAAAACTGCTAAATAACGCAGAACACAAGTAATATAATGGTCAGAAATAGTGTTATTCCTCATGTACACACATGACAGCTTATTCTGAAAGTCACCAGAAAGGTTAAGTACGCTTTAAGACACAATCCGGAAACTCCTAGAGGTTTTAGGGGCAGATGATCCATTGTTCTGCATCTCTTTGGAGTGGATGGACCACAGTTCTGAAAATCATCAGACCAGGGGTCCTCAACTAGTCAGGTAAGTGGACCTTTTTTAGAGTCTGTGGCCAGGTTAAGGTCCAAGCTGAACACCAATAGAAAAGATGTCATCTTTTTAACGCTTTGCAAACTTTATAGAACTATTTACATCAAGATTTATTTATTTTTAGTGGAAAGACCAGACCATGCAATTAATTAAAACCCCAAACTTATTTACACCCAAGACCAGACCACTAAACTTTGAAATTCATCAGACCCCAGGCCAGACCTTGAAAATTTATCAGACCCCTAAAATTGATTCAATTCTAGACCACCCTTTAAATGTCATTCAGACCCAGACAAGCCCTAAACTAATTCAGGCCCCAGACAAAAAAAAGGCATATATACTTACCGCTTGTGGGTCCTCTTCACTTCCAAGCGCCGCAGCACACAACGTCCCAACGCTGTTCAGCGTCAGGACCTTGAGTCCCAGTCCCTGGGGTTAGCTTTGCTCGTAGCGGCAGACCTGCCGTCATAGACGCATTGGAGGAGTTGCTGCCCTACAAGTTCTGAGATAAGGCTGCAGTTCTCAGTGTGACCACTAGCTGGCTACACGCTGTAGAATCAATGGCTGCTCCCAGGAAGTTCAGCTCACCACGTCCTGGGTAAAATACTGTACAGATGTTTTATCAGACAGAGTGTGCGTTTATGGCCGTGTCCCTTCAAATCACATCAGTGTCAGTAGATATTAGGACTTGACTAACCCTTCATAGGTCTGAAAGATGCAGTGAAAGATTGCAAGTCTCCCTGGGATTATAATCCTCATAACCTGGGGCAGTACACTTTTTTATTTGTAAAAATATTTTCTACCCATCAAAAACAGAAGCAGTGTAGACAGCAGTGCACCACATCATACATCTGTAGATACAGCGGCCTTCTCCTCGCGTGCACACTGGACATCCCAAACTGCACTCCAGTCTCCAGTCCTTGTGGTAAATCGAGAAATCATTGCAGCCATCAATCCTTGATCACATGTGAAAATATAACAAAGAGCTCCACCTACAGTTTGTTAGAAGACACTACACCAACATCACTGGCAAATGATTGTGACCATTATGAAGTAACATTGTGCTGACAATTATCTAATTTATCAAAATTAAACCCTGTCCCTATAACGCGAGTTCCAGTGCAGTGTCATGGCTTCTCCAGAACTGATGCCCCCTGTCTGCCCCCTTTTGCCATCGCAGCATTAATTATTCACTATGTATTTCCAGGTCTCCCCGCGGTGGAGCCAGCAGCAGCCGCACATCCTCCCCAATGCACAGTTCTATTTTGGGTTTGTCTGTCAGCCGACCTTGTGCTATAATATCATTGTCTGCCCAGAGCTGGATATCCACAGCATCTAATGCAATGCGTTCATTGTAGAGTGTCAGCTCCTCGCACAGAGAGAGAGACCCATCGAGCAGCACCAAGCGATGGAATAAGCCGGCGCCTGCTCCTCATCTGCCACTAGCCAATAAAGTCCCAGAGATAACCTCATTTATATATATATATCAGGGCGTGATCGATATGGAGCTATAAAGACTCGTCGCGGCTTCCCAACATTTCACCTATAATGGATTGTTATATCACAGTTTAAGTGTCAGTGAATAGTAAGGTAAAACCAAGCATTGCTCAGTAGTATGCACCATACGACCCAAAATACACTGGCATAGATATACCCTATAAACCACCTGGAAGACAAGGGGGAAACATTTCCTAGTCTTTTGGATGACGTGTACGGGACTGTGCCACTGATTCCCCTGGCTCACAATTACAGATAGGTTGGCACACCAGTGAGAGGCATGATGGTGGTACAGAGCGACAAGTTCTCAGCTAATCAGCGGTCACAGAGCAAAAGGCCAATATACTCACAAGTGGCCATCTGCTTCATGTGTCCACCACTGACGGGTATGTGTTGCATAGGGGTCTGCTCTTATGAGACTTCGATGATATCTCATCAGTTTCAGATGAGTGGGGGTCCAACCGCAGGGACCCCAACCGATCTGGAGAATGAAGGGGCCTTCAAAAAGGTTTCCCTCCACAGCGGTGCTCCTGGCTGTGCAAGGATGGTTCCACTCAGTCCTCTGTCCAGCCGGTGGCGCCGCCGTGCAACGAAAAACTGAAGGGGCTGCAGTGCTAGACTTGCGGTGACTCCCATCTTTCTCAGGTTTGGTGGGGCGCCGAGCAGTTGGATCCTCACCGATCAAAAAGCGGTGATAGAACAAAGCAATATGTCATGACTTTATGAGATGGGAATATCCCTTTGGAATGTCCCGTCCCCCCCCATATCTTAGTATAGTTAATAATGGACTGAACTTTTGAAGTGGATCTTCTACATAATTTCTTCCTATTTTGCTCACTGTTCCCAGGGAACATTATTGTAGACTGGCCATATACGTTCAGAGAACACCTATTCCTCCCGATCACCCCATACGCCCGCATGCTTGGCTTGAGTGAGCGCGTATGTGTATTAAATTAGGAGGGGAATGAGCTGCTGCCAGACACTGAGTAATACCAGGGATGTTAATCTCCAACAGCCGGATCCTTCTAGTTGAGACATCCCGGTACATGTTACACGGTCAGTCGCTCCCACCGGAATCAGCAGGTACGACAGACATTCATATAACGTGTATGGGCGTCATTAGACTCTTCTTACTGTCTGCGGACCTGCACTGTAGTCATACAAGCAATGGCATAACTAGAGTTCTATAAACCACATCAATGTAGTGCCATGTGCTATAATGCCACTACATTACTGCCTATATCATGACACCACACAGTAGCGCTGGGCAATTAGGACCTGAATCAAAATCACGATTAAACATGTAACCTCAATTACAATTATTTCGGCCACACCCCAATTTCCATGAATATACCCCGACACTGCCCCTATACAGTATATTGCCCATAGTGATCCCCACACCGTATTACTCCCCATAGTTGCCGCCACACATCATAATGCCCCAATAGCGGTCATCACACATTATAATGCCCCATAGTGGTCATCACACATTATAATGCCCCACAGCTGCCCCCACACATTATAATGACCCATAGCTGCCTCCACACAGTATAATGCCCCCATAGCTGCCCCCGCACATTATAATGCCCCACAGCTGCCCCCACACAGTATAATGCCCCATAGCTGCCCCCACACAGTATAATGCTACATAGCTGCCCCCACACAGTATAATGCCCCATAGCTGCCCCCACACAGTATAATGCCCCATAGCTGCCCCCACACATTATAATGTCCCATAGCTGCCCCCCGCACATTATAATGCCCCATAGCTGCCGCCACACATCATAATGCCCCATAGCTGCCCCCGCACATTATAATGCCCCATAGCTGCCCCCGCACATTATAATGCCCCATAGCTGCCCCCACACAGTATAATGCCCCATAGCTGCCCCCACACATTATAATGTCCCATAGCTGCCCCCCGCACATTATAATGCCCCATAGCTGCCGCCACACATCATAATGCCCCATAGCTGCCCCCGCACATTATAATGCCCCATAGCTGCCCCCACACATTATAATGCCTCATAGCTGCCCCCACAGAGTATAATTCCCCTATAACTGTCTTTCACAGTGTAATACCCCCATGACTATTGCCCCGTAACTGACTTCCATGCAGTATAACGCCCCCATAGCTGCCCTCACGCTGTATAATGCCCTCATAGCTGCCCCCAATAGTGCCTGATAAAAATAATATACATACTCACCTAACACCGTTCCAATGACGAGTCTAGGAGATCCCTCTGCTCCTCTGGTTTGTGCAGCTCGGCGCAGAAAGGAGCGATGACCTCACTTCCTCACGTCCAGCCCACTGCTCTACCATTTAACTGTATCTGCATCCTGAAGATGCAGATACAGTTTAAACCGGGAGAAAATTATTGATAAACCCGAAATGTGCAAGTTGACATGGATTAATTGTGCTGAATTTCAATTATTTTTTGATTACTTGCCCAGCCCTACCGCAGTCTGCCCATATTATTGGACTGATATGATACAAATCCCTTACAGATCCACTCTTCTCCCTCACCAAGGTAGTGCAACCCACAAGCAAATAAAAAGGCCCCCAGAAGAGCCTCCCCTTCTCCAGCTTCTGTGAAAATCAATTTTTGTCTGTTACAACCTATGTGAGCCTTTGAAGTTGAGCTGGGTGAATGCTAGCCACGTCTGAGAGCTGGGATGAAGCTGCTGTCTAGATGCCAATTATCCTAGAGGGCTGAGAAGTCAGAGTGGCACAGGGGTCATCCAGGCACACACCAATTCAAAGAGTTTCTCTCTGTTTAATGGAAATACTGTACCCTACAGAAGGGAATCTGCAGCAAAACTGCTTCAATTCAATTATTAGCTCAGGGCAGAGCGAGTCAGAATACAGGAGGCAAAAGAAACCGAGCATGGGAACATGCAGAAACAGAACGAGCAGAGTTCTGCAGCAAGAAAGGATGAGGACAAATAATGGGATTGTTCTGGGCAACTGAATACGAACACAATGAGCCTTGGATACTAAAATCTTGATGCTACTGGAAATGATATAGTATAGGGAAATGAATAACAATTTTTATGATGGGGTTGGTAGGACAAGGTCCAGTGGTACCAATGGCAAAAAAAAAAAAAAAGGTGGCTAGTTATAGGAGAACCACTAGATCGTTTGATGTGATGTTAAAGGAGAGGAGATGGTGAATAGAATACCTAGAAATCAGGTATAAAGATGATGGCGAGAGGAGGCACAGGTCAGGAGAGTATGATGGCGAGAGGAGGCACAGATCAGGAGAGGATGATGGCGAGAGGAGACACAGGTAAGGAGAGAATGATGGCGAGAGGAGACACCGAGATCAGGAGAGGATGATGGCGAGAGGAGACACCGAGATCAGGAGAGGATGATGGCGAGAGGAGACACCGAGATCAGGAGAGGATGATGGCGAGAGGAGACACCGAGATCAGGAGAGGATGATGGCGAGAGGAGACACCGAGATCAGGAGAGGATGATGGCGAGAGGAGACACCGAGATCAGGAGAGGATGATGGCGAGAGGAGACACCGAGATCAGGAGAGGATGATACCGAGAGGAGACACTGAGATCAGGAGAGGATGATGGTGATAAGAAGACACAGATCAGAAGAGTATGATGGCGAGAGGAGACAACGAGATCAGGGGAGGATGATGGCGAGAGGAGACAGATCAGGGGAGGATGATGGCGAGAGGAGACACAAATCAGGAGGGGATAATGGTGAGAGGAGACACAAATCAGGAGAGGATGATGGTGAGAGGAAACACAAATCAGGAGAGGATGGTGGCGAGAGGAGACACTGAGATCAGGGGACGATGATGGTGATAAGAAGACACAGATCAGGCGAGGATGATGGTTAGAGGAGACACAAATCAGGAGAGGATGGTGGCGAGAGGGGACACCGAGATCAGGGGAGGATGAAGTCGAGAGGAGACACTGAGATTAGGAGAGGATGATGGCGAGAGGAGACACAGTTCAGGAGAGGATGATGGAGAGAGGAGACACAGGTCAGGAGAGGATGATGGCGAGAGGAGACACAGGTCAGGAGAGGAGGATGGCGAGAGGGGACACAGATCAGGAGAGGATGATGGCGAGAGGAGACACAGAGATCAGGTAAGGGCAACATAGTTACTAAAGCAGGTACCTACAGGAAGAAAGCACCCCCTGCCTGGTACTTACAGGAAGAAAGCACCTCCTGCCTGGTACCTACAGGAAGAAAGCACCCGCTGCCTGGTACCTACAGGAAGAAAGCACCCCCTGCCTGGTACCGACAGGAAGAAAGCACCCCCCTGGCTGGTACCGACAGGAAGAAAGCACCCCCTGCCTGGTACCGACAGGAAGAAAGCACCTCCTGCCTGGTACCTACAGGAAGAAAGCACCCCCTGCCTGGTACCTACAGGAAGAAAGCACCCGCTGCCTGGTACCTACAGGAAGAAAGCACCCGCTGCCTGGTACCTACAGGAAGAAAGCACCCCCTGCCTGGTACCTACAGGAAGAAAGCACCCGCTGCCTGCAGCCTGCTTGCGAACAGGAGACTGACCCGCATATGGTGAGACACCTCAGCTTCCAGTTAAACAATTTGTTGCTGATTGCCTGGAACAAACACTCTGGGCTATGGCTGGCCTGTGTCTCACTGCTTAAGGACTGGCATGTTCAAACAAATTACACCCTTTCAGACCCTCTGTAGGAGAGGCGGGGGCGTGATTGGAGACTACAAACAGCACCAAGTGTTGGACTATACAGAACGGTTTTAACCACATCAGTACCAGTACAATATGCAGACGATCCTTTCATGTCATGAACCACCTGACCTGGCACTTAAAGGTAGATAGTGAATGTGTTGGGTTTGACATTTACAGCAACGTTACAGACGGAGAAGACTAAACGTAGAAATGAGCAACTGTGAGTGCAAATGTCCTACAAAGTAAATGCACCTTCACCAATCTGCGTCTGCTAAATCCAAATTATGTACACACATTATATATATATATATATATATATATATATATATATATATATATATATATATATACACACACACACACACACATATATACATACACACACATATATACATACACACACACACACACACACACACATATACACACACACATACACACATATATATATATACATACACACACACACACACACACACACACATACATACATACACACACACACAATGTATAACTGAGAACCTCCAGCTCCACTTCATACCAGCGGCATCCTTTGTTTTGTGTTGATGGTACCATCAGGTCCAAGGCTACAGTACCGCACTACAATCCCACATTACTGTATGGACCTCGACAAAGGTCTACAAAGTTTTTGGTTATACGTTAAGCCTTTGTTATTTCCCTAGTGTGTTCCCCAGACCAGTAATCTCACCCTACAAGAACAACATTCCACCTCATGGTTGTGTGGACTTAGTATTTGTGTCCCTCACACCCACACCACAAGCAGAGACCACTAAGAGAGGGCATTAGCAAAGGGAACACGCAGCACCAGATATCACTGCAGCTGCAAGCAATCCCTACGAGACAATACATATATCCTGTGCTGCATACCCTCGGTGTGGTGGTCACTACAAATATTTGGTCAGTGGGACTGTCCTGAATGCTAGGAATTAATGTGTTTTTACCGCACCTCCCGGCTGGAGTAATTCGCAGACAGATGAGGATGGACTAGGCCCACAGACGAGCCTGTGCTGGCAGACTCTGAAGTCACCTATAGGGTTAATGAGCCACAATGGGCCAGCAGAAGTCGGAGTAAGGACTGACACCGTACATGACAAACATAAATATACCTCTGAAATCTGTAATTACTAGAAACTATTCATTATTAATCAACCAACTACTGAATCCCTCACTGCGGAGTAAAGAGGCAAAATCCAGAAGTAGAAAAGCAGAACATGGAGTGATTACCCCACGCAGGGGCCAGCGGGACCAGCCGGAGTAAGAGCAATGAGACGCCTGTGCGATGCCAGCACGGACGGACAGAAATGTATGAATAGTGGCGGCAATCATCGTGGCAGGTTCTTTGGTGTGGAGATAAATTTGGAGCAGTCAATGAAATTATGGAATAAAAAGAGCCACTGACCCGGCCGGAGAAATGGATGGGATCATACAGAATACAATAGGGTGTATAGGGCGTTATAGCTGGGGGGAGGGGATCTGTTGCTTGCAGAATATTATAGGAAATTTCTGTCTCTTGGACAGAGGAGTCGCCATCTGAATATTATAAAAATCTCCCACTGATCCTGTCTTACGTCTGTCGCTCCCAGCGACATCTGCACCAGCTCTGGGTCCTGGACAGCATATTCCCATCACAGAGACGTTTGAAGCGATAGCGGGACTGTCCCCTGGAGCAGAGCCAATCAGGCGGGGAAAGGTTGCTGCGTCCCACAGGCTTGGAACAGATGCTTTTCCGTGTATAAATCATCCAGAGCACAGACGGCTCATGATTAGAGAATGTGTAATGATACATAAATTAACACAGCAGCGTGAGCCTGCACAACGAGACAAAGACACGAAACACTGACAACCTAAAGCTCAGACCTCGGATACTGAAGACAGTGGTGACCGTGAGGGACACAACATGTACGGAGGCTGGAGTAACCACAGAGGGACTGATCACACCTACACAACAATTACAAATATTAACCTGAGTAGAGTATGCAGAAAATATTACAACTGTGAATACAAGTATATACAGAACACTACAACCCCCAACATGATCCAACCACTGGGCATGACCAGAACACAACGCTATTATACTCCTATACATAGAACACTACAACCCCCAACATGACCTGACCATTTGACATGACTTGGAGTAAGACAGTAAAATAAACAAATAATGTGCAGCGGTTGCTACTCCATATGTGATGTAATGAAACCAGAAGCCGCATTCAGCAGATGACGTCCCAGGAAGAGGTTCATGTGGAGCAGCACAATCCCAGCTCTGCAATAAAGCCCCAGATGGAGGCAAAACAACCTCATATTATGGATATTAATGGAGTGTCTGCTCCAGAAAGACTGAACAATCCTGCCTCTAACTGCTCCACGTGTCATTAGACTTTTCCTGCTGCCCCATCAAGGTCTCTTAAACTTCCCTTAGGGTACCGACCTCTTGGTTACGCACTTTAGAGCTGCCCCATCTGCCTATATCATACTTCTCTAGAACTACCTCATCTCCCATCATCTACTTCTCTAGAGCTGCCCCATCTCCCATCATCATACTTCTCTAGAACTACCTCCCATCATCTACTTCTCTAGAGCTGCCTCATCTCCCATCATACTTCTCTAGAGCTGCCTCATATCCCATCATACTTCTCTAGAACTACCTCCCATCATCTACTTCTCTAGGGCTGCCTCATCTCCCATCATCATACTTCTCTAGAACTACCTCCCATCATCATACTTCTCTAGAACCACCTCATCTCCCATCATCATACTTCTCTAGAACTACCTCACCTCCCATCATCATACTTCTCTAGAGCTGCCTCATATCCCATCATACTTCTCTAGAACCACCTCATCTCCCATCATCATACTTCTCTAGAGCTACCTCACCTCCCATCATCATACTTCTCTAGAGCTGCCTCATCTCCCATCATCATACTTCTCTAGAACTACCTCACCTCCCATCATCATACTTCTCTAGAGCTGCCTCATATCCCATCATACTTCTCTAGAACCACCTCATCTCCCATCATCATACTTCTCTAGAACTACCTCATCTCCCATCATCATACTTCTCTAGAGCTGCCTCATATCCCATCATCATACTTCTCTAGAACTACCTCATCTCCCATCATACTTCTCTAGAGCTGCCTCATCTCCCATCAACATACTTCTCTAGAGCTACCACACCTCCCATCATACTTCTCTAGAACCACCTCATCTCCCATCATCATACTTCTCTAGAGCTGCCTCATCTCCCATCAACATACTTCTCTAGAACTACCTCACCTCCCATCATACTTCTCTAGAACCACCTCATCTCCCATCATCATACTTCTCTAGAGCTACCTCACCTCCCATCATCATACTTCTCTAGAGCTGCCTCATCTCCCATCATCATACTTCTCTAGAACTACCTCACCTCCCATCATCATACTTCTCTAGAGCTGCCTCATATCCCATCATACTTCTCTAGAACCACCTCATCTCCCATCATCATACTTCTCTAGAACTACCTCATCTCCCATCATCATACTTCTCTAGAGCTGCCTCATATCCCATCATCATACTTCTCTAGAACTACCTCATCTCCCATCATACTTCTCTAGAGCTGCCTCATCTCCCATCAACATACTTCTCTAGAGCTACCACACCTCCCATCATACTTCTCTAGAACCACCTCATCTCCCATCACCATACTTCTCTAGAGCTGCCTCATCTCCCATCATCATACTTCTCTAGAACTACCTCACCTCCCATCATCTACTTCTCTAGAGCTGCCTCATATCCCATCATCATACTTCTCTAGAGCTGCCTCATCTCCCATCATACTTCTCTAGGGCTGTGTCATCTCCCATCATCATACTTCCCTAGAGCTGTGTCATTTCCCTTCGTCATACTTCTATGATCATGAGCTAGGGATCTATGGGTAAATCTATGAGAATTGTCACATCTAAGGTGAATTTCGTAGAATCTTTTCTTCTGTGCTTCGTTGTAGATCTTGGCAGTGACATACGTGTCTTTACAGCAGCAGAGGTGGTTTGTTATTCCGCACAGACAGGTTGAGTGTGTAACGGGGTCTCTGCAGCACTCGGAGGCTGGCAGGTGTCACGGAGGACGGTGTCTAGTGAAGGAGCTTTCCTGGTGTGTGACTAGAATCAGGCTGTCAGCAGCCTCATCTCACGCATGAACTACCAATGTCATGGATGAGGCAAGCAGAGACGCCGACATTAATCTTACTCTGAGGGAACGAGTTGCCGAGTGTCAGGTATGAATGTAACATCTGTTCCCCTGCCACATCTGCTGCCATACATGCCCTCAATATCAGCCCTGCCCACCCAGTGACACCGATACTGCTGACATAGATCCAGCCATGGTTTGCACCAAAAGACGGTCCTACATCTTTAATTAAATCTTAGACACGGCCGTTTTCTCAGCACTTTTCAGAACTGTTGGTCGGTGTAATAAATGTTGTAAAGACATAACTTCGACGCACAGTGTGTTAGTATTTTAGGCACATTTTTTTCATGAATCTCCACCATTGACATTTTGACTCAATTATTGGTCTCAGAAAAAACTTGGACACTCCTAGCTGTAAATGTTGCTCATGTGTCCCCGGCTGCCTGTACATCGGTCACTAATATCAGCACAGGATCGATCCCCTTCTCCGCTTTATGAGGCAAACACAGGTTTAACCAGGGTATACCAACTCAGGCATGACTTACTATATGTAGCTGCAGGAAGTCCATCAGTCCGGCAGCGCTGTCAATGCGCACCAGGATTCCGTCTTTGACCGTAGTACTGAAGCCCACAGCCAGGCGGTCGGTACGGGTACTCGGACGGTCGTTATGAGGCCACGTGTACAAGATGAGGCCTCCGCTCTTCCCAAAAATGTATGTTGCACCAGCTGCAAAACAAAACAGCTCCATGTCAGAAATTTATACCAAGACTTTCAACCCGACATCTACAGGTAAATAGTAAAGTCTTCCCCGGTGTCCACTTTTGCAACCATTTTTATTGCTCTTATGCATCTAAAATGGAAAAATAAAACAACTTTACCAATGGCCTTGATTTAAATCCCCTCCCGTTTTGGGTCTTCAGTTCCTATGCAGCTCCATAGGTCTCCATGGTTACAGACTACACACCCTGTGTAGGCTGATCCTGCAGTCACGTGTGACTCCTCTGCCCACTCTTGTCTGCAGGTTACTAAAAGAGGCAGATGGAAGGAGTGTGACTGCAGGATCAGTCTACACAGAGTTTATGGTCTGTAACCATGGAGACACATAGGCCTGCATAGGAGCTGTACAGACAAAATGGGATATTTTTAACCAAAACTTTTTCTTTTTGGAGCAATAAGTTATAAAAAGGTAGAAATTTAACAGTAAACGATTATGGCGCAGGACGGCGGAGATCTGCTGATATTTCATCAGTCTGAAATTCTGCGTTACCTGGCAGTACAGGAATAGACTTGGTACGTTATAATCACACACAAAATAATAATTATATCAAGAAGCTGCTCGGACAGCCAATGCATCAATCATTACCCCAGTGGGTGGGGGTGGGGGGATACACGGCAGTCCTACATTTATATTTTTTGGACATCAGGTGTGTGGAGGTCTCTGTACAAGCAGTGAGGACCCTGCAGCTGCACCCACCGTGTACCGTCATCTATAACCTCAATGTATTCACACCCGGGTGACAGGGCGTCCGGCGGTTATTAACATCAGTTATTACAGGTCTTAACCCTTACACTGCCGACAGTTTCAGCTCGGTAACATTTGGCCAAATCATAAAGGGAAATGAATAACTAGATTTATATTCGTATTCCTGAGGAATGGAAGGTAAGGAACAAGTGGAAAATCCATGCAGCCTGCAGAGTCAAATGAATGATCACACTGAGAACTTCTACTGCACAGGAATCTGCTCCACCTGCTAATCCTGGAAGATTAACTTTCCTATGTATGTGACCCAAGTTCCCTCCACATAAAGGTTACCTTGATGAGCAGCACAAACCATAATCAAGAAGTCACCTCCAGAGCTGCACTCCCTATTCGGCTAAAATACGAAGATTTGACATGTAGAAATATTTGGTGGAGTTTCCCTTTAGACAAGAAGTACAATATGAACAGCAGCAGAACATCCATTACAGAGCGTCAGCGTCGCTACGTGTAAAGTGAGAGGAGAGAAGTCAATCATTGGGGAAACCTTCAATAAACATAACGGAATTGATGCAGCGATCAGTGAAGAGACGAGGGGCCTGTAATCAGGGTAATGGCTTCATCCGGGCTGCTCCACAGCTCAGCCGGTTTCTAGGAAACTTGTAGAATGATTATAATAAAGTGCTGGGTAATCGGAGGCTTCATCTCACCCAACAATGTGCGACATCTTATCAGCTCGCTGCCTCAAAGGCTCCTCGTGTTTGAAGTTAATCAGTTATTCTCATGCACGAACTTGAGAGTTGGGAAGAGACAGAAAGATAAGAAGTGCAAGTGTTTAACAATCCAAGAACCTGCGGGACCCGGAGCACACACCTGAACCGGTCCAGAGAACGGCCGACCCAAAGGACACGGATAATTCTATACACGCGACTGGCGCTTCAGTGCGACCTGCACATAACGAGGACGCTGCGAGTTCTATGGTTATGGGCAGCGTTACACGAGTACAGGCGGCTTCTCATTAAGGAGTACAGGTGGGTCCTATATTGTGCTGCCACGTACAGCGTATATGTATATAAGCCCATTCACTCCGGGCCTTTTAGACAAACTATTTTAGTTTACGGTTGTTGTGGGTCACTACTATGAACGAACTAGAAACAAACACTGGGCAGCGCCAGGGAATCTATCAGATTTCCTTTATTTGTACTTGTGTACTCTGGATCAGTAAGGCCTCGTTCACACCTGCATTGGGGTCCCGTTCTGACGTTCCTTCGGAACTTTCCGTCAGCACGGGACCCTGAACAGTCACAAACGGAAACCAGGTTTCCATCACCATTGATTTCAATGGTGACAATATCCGGTACCCCTGGTTTCCGTTTGTCTCTGTTGTGCACTGGATCCGTAGTTTTGCCGGAAGCAATAGCGTAGTCGACTGCGCTATGCTTCCAGCAAAACGACAGGTCCAGTGCACAACAGAGACAAACGGAAACCATGGGCACCGGATCCGTCACCATTGACCTCTGGTTTCCGTTTGTGTCTGTTCAGGGTCCTGTTCTGTCCCGTTACATCACCGTTCCTTTCCGCTGAGGGGTTCCGCCAGAGGTTACCGTTGGGTTAACCCCTCAAAGGAAACCTAAGCTTCCGTTTGCATCATCGTTGATATCAATGGTGCCGGAAACATTGCTAAAGGTTTCCGTTTCTCACCGTTGTGACAGGGTTCCGGAGTTCTTGATGGAATCAATAGCGTAGTCGACTGCACTATTGATTCCGTCAAAATAACGGGACCCTGTCACAACGGTGACAAACGGAAACCTTTAGCAATGTTTCCGGCACCATTCATATCAACGGTGAGGGAAATGGAAGCTTAGGTTTCAATTTGCCTTAGGGCTTATTCAGACGAACGTAAAATATGCGCGTGCAACGCGCGTGATTTTCACGTGCGTTGCCCGTAGCTATATTAGACAATGGGGCCGTGCAGACATGGCAGCGTTTTTTGCGCAGTGTTGCTCGGTTGCAAAAAACTCACGACATGTCCGTTGATTCAGCGTTTTCAACGCATCACGCACTCATTGAAGTCAATGGGTGCGTGAAAACCACGCATGTCGCACGGAAGCACTTCCATGCGAACTGCGTGTTTGCGCAACAGCTGTCAAAAGGATGAATGTAAACAGAAAAGCACCACGTGCTTTTCTGTTTCCGAACATCCAAACGGAGTGTCTTTGCGATTAGCGAACCCCGACAACCGAAGCTAACTTCACCGGGTTCGGCCAAACCCGGCAAAAAAATTTCCGGTCCGCGACGTCGGGAGACATTCACTGTGCATGATGCTGAAAGAGTTAAACTGTTTCAGCACCATGGACAGTGACTTGCGATCCCAAAATACATGAACCTGTAAAAAAAAAACGAAGTTCTAACTTACCGATAACTCCCGGCGTCTTCCTCCAGTCTGACCTCCCGGGATGACACTTCAGTTCAAGTGACAGCTCCAGCCAATCACAGGCTGCAGCGGTCACTTGGACTGCCGCGTCATCCAGGGAGGTGGGGCCCGATGTCAAGAGAGGCGCGTGACCAAGGACGCGTCACCAAGGCAACGGCCGGGAAGTTCTCGGTAAGTAGGAACTTTATCTTTTTTTTTTACAGGTTTTTCGCTGTTGTGTTCGGCATTTACTGTCGAGGGTGCTGAAAGATTTAGCTCTTTCAGCACCTTGGACAGTGACGGGCGTCGACTAGCCTCATCTCTATGATGCCGGCTGCGCGAAAATCACGCAGCCGCGCATCAGACACGGATGACACACGCAGCTGTCAAATGGTGTTTGCGCGCGCAAAACGCTGCGTTGTTTGCGCGCGCAAAAACGCAACGCTCGTGTGAATCCAGCCTTAACGTTGAGGGGTTAACCCGACGGAAGCCTCTGACAGAACCCCTCAACGGAAGGGCAATGGTGATCTGAACAGGCCCTGCCAATCACGCAGGAATCATCCCGACGATGTGATAGGGGGGTCCCTGTGCTGTAGGGATGATCTGAACTCCGGGTGACAGAGTTAGACTCAGATTTCTTGCATGTTGAGTTCATGTACATCTTTCATCGTCCAGTCTGGTTTGGAGATTTCTGCAGTTGGTTGAACGTTTGAAGTGAACAGTAAAGTTCTGCTCCACCATCGCTGCACATTTTTATAGAGACTATGTGGTCTACCATCGTTTGCGTGGCTGAACTTTTTTGTCAGAATTCAGATTACATGCAAGTTGGGAAGGCTGTGGGCCCTGCTGTATCTGCTCAGGCACCAGTCACACATTGAAGGTTGAGGAGAACCAATGAGTGATAAGTCAGTAATTCCACTATACAGCCGAGAGCGGGCGCTGATCACCAGAATTATTGGCTGGGCAGTTCAATTTCTTTTATAACATGACTGTACGGTGCTTGGTGTAAAAGAGGACGCAAAACTGCCAGCACAAGCCCTGTGTATGAACTGAACAAGCAGGGGATGCCAGGAGATTCCTGCAGAAGCGCAGCTCTGGAGTATAAAACATACTGCAACTCAGGATCAGGTTAGTGATCAAAGCTGAGCGTGCATTGAATGAAAAGGTTTGCAAAAGATACAGAAAGCAAGAGCACAGACCAGATAAGGATCAGTTCACATCTCGTTTTGTTCACGCGTTTCTGGTATACAGTATCGTATATGTTTTAAAGGTTACAATAATGTATGCATTTGTAACAGGCTTACGTTGTTTTGTAGTATATGTCCTATACGTTTTTTGTTCTTGAGCCAAATCAAGAAAGCTTTGTAAAGTCAAAATATAAAAGGAAGAAGTAGGGGGTGGCTGCAGTGTTTTCTGGCGCCAGAACGGAGGGGCTTGGCAGGGGGAGGCACTGATTTGTCTCAATCGGTGTAATTTCTCAACTATGGTGACGAAAACGTAACGTTTGAGTTTGCACGTCACCACTGACTTCAATACAGATAAAAACGTGTACAAGTGTGGTATACGCTTTGGAGAGCACTGAAAACCTTAGTAGACTACGATATTTAGGACTTGGGAAAAAAAAAAGGTTGAACGTAAGCACCCAAAATGTATGCACAAGCTGCACTATTGGGGCGTCCGTCGTGACCATAGAGATCAATGTACATGCCGTGGTACACGAGGACACTTTTTTTCATGTCATAACGTGCACGTCAGATGTACAGTAAAAAACAGATGTGAACGGAGCCCAAGAACTACTCCGGTCACCAGACAATTGAAAAACACCATCTGAAAGAGATTGGTCCCTGCAGCCAAAAACGATACCTGCAAGAGCTCCAGACGATTGGTCACGTGCAGCTTTTTAGTCAATCCGAGCCAATTAGGTGACATATCTGCAATCCTCCGGCGTTCAAGACACATGACCAGCGGGTGGAGACGCCTCTCTGCCCAGCACTCCAACAAAGTCTGAGCAGGTTTACGTTTCATGGAGCTAAACATTTCATTCATTAAACAGGTTTCTATGTAAACAATGAAGATTTCCCTCCTCCACTTCAAGCCAGCAAAATGAGGATCAACGTGGCCAATTTCAGGCATAGAGCAGAAGTATTACTCCTATTGTCCGCTATTGCAGAGTCACAGCGGTAATATCCCCAATGGAGAGGTGGACGGGATCCACACACAGGAGATGCAGCCTCTTCTATTCGCCTCGGTCATTGTCCTCCATCATCACATTACAGATTGAGCTCTCTCCTCCAGGAATCCGTCGCCTCCTCCCATCAAATTATAAGCTGTGTCCCCCCTTCCCCTGTTCAACCTCTCCCCCCTCCGGACGACCACAAGAAAACCTTGACTCTCTTTTCCCCCGGCATCTTCTTGCGGTGTCTCCATGGCGACAAGAGACCACCTGAGAGGATAAATAATCCTTAAACTTTCCTTTCAAAAGCAGTTTCCAGCTGTTCCAAACTTTCCCATTTATCTCTTCAGAGTATCAATTAGAGTCATTTCTTTTTTTGGCCGGATTTCTCTCTCCTCCCACTAAAGACTATGAGTCCACCTGACGAAAGACGTTCTTGCTTCATTAGACGCTGACAGATCTACCGCACAGCAAATTACCTCTAATCATCACCTTCTTCCTGCATCAAACCTTCATTCTGTCAAACTCATCAGCTCCTGCCCTGGCCAAGTGTCTAAGCAAAGAACGCCAGTTTTCATCTGACAGATGTTCCCAGGACACCATTGTTTGGTACAGTCCCCCGCCCCCATTTTTAAGAGAGATTTTGTTTGTTTTCCAATAATCATCAGTGCCATGGCTATAGGGGGCCACAAGGGCGGAGATCACATCCAGTTGTCCCACCAGCCCCGGGAGAAAGCAGGGAAATAAGAGGAGGTGCAAGTACTCGAGTACTCCGTAACGTAAACCTGGTGGATGGAGCTCCAGCAATGATAAGTTCTCTTCTTTCTCTATGGCAATGAGGCCCAGGATATAGGAGATCACACCTTCGCGTCTTCTCCAGTGCGGACCACCACTCCTTACACTTTTCAGGGGTTTGTGCATCATTTCAGCACCTTGGAGAGTTCACAGCCCGAAAATTCGAAGTGACTGAATCAGCATTGCAGAAGCTACGGTTATATAGCCTGTAATGTACAAGAAAGTAACCAGGAGCAATGTGTGGAGAGCCCAGACTGCAAAATGAGGTCATGACGAGGGGAGAGGGCAACAATATAAAAAAGTAAAGAGAATATGTTCTAATGCATAATAAAAAGACAACTAATTCTAAACTAAACGAGTAATAGACGTCCCATAGAGCAGACACATTGCAGGGACGGTAAATCTGATAAAAGCCTTTGTGGCCCAGCGCAGGTGGAGCAGGATCAGGTTGTCGTCTGGCACAAATCTCACAATCAGATAATAAAAACAATGGGCTATACAAAGAGTCATCGCACCTGGAATCTGCCATCACATACACAGGAGATCCTCAGCCTCAGGGAGGCTCATCTGTTTCAGCAGCTACGGTTTCGGATCAGTAGCAGTCCCATAAAACAATCGTTTTTCTCATTGTCGAGTATCGACAGCTGCCCCAGATTTATTGCACTCATCTAACCTCATCAGCCATTCACGGCCCCACAGGTGACATCAGCAAACAAGTCCTGGACGCCTCTCACTGCTGAGCAGACACTTCACAAGGGTTCTGCATTCTCATGAATAGTGGATCACTTCTCCATTCAAGTAAAACCAAACCAGGCGTCAATTCCCAGAGTTCTTACATGATGTAATATGCCGAACTGAATAATCGCAGAAAGAAGCCAAGACTTCCAGGACACATTGCAGCATCCGACTATAGGGGCACACTATATACATTATATATAATAAAGAGGGTCAGAATCCCCTTATCAGTGTGGATGGTAGACCCGGTCAGTGGTGTTTGTACCACGTTTGTCTCTAGAGATGATGGGAACATTCATGAAATGTCACCAACGCTGCATAAAGTGGCTGGAGAATATGGAAAGCTGGAAGTGCTGGCAATGTCACACTAGGGGGATACTTTGCCTCAAAGCGGGCAAGCACAGGAATTCTCAATGGAAAAAAGGTTTATTTTGGGATCGCACATGTAGATACAACCCCAGATTATATAATGAAGATAAAAGAGGGCTCTCGCCCAGGAGCCTCACCACCTAGGAGCGGTCACCTACCAGTCCCCTCAAGTACTTCATAAATACTCAGCAGCAGGACATGGGAGGAAAATCTCCAACAATAGGAACAATTTAATGTTTGGCAGAAGAGGCGATTACTAAGGGTTGGAGTTCCAGACACCTAAAGCCAAAGGATCTGGTCTGTTATGGGGGTTTTACGCTGGGCGATTATCGGGCATATAATTAGTTCATAGAACGCTCAACACGGATAATTGTCCTGTGTAAACGGGAACGACCAGCAGATGAACGAGCAAACGCTGGATCACCGGCCGGTCGCACCGTTTTAAAGAAGTAAAATATTCTGGTTGTCGGCAGCGCATCTCAATGTGTAAACAGGAGACGCGCTGCCGACATGATAATAATGTATGGGGACGAGGGATCGGAGTAACGACCGCCCCTCCCCATCCATAACTCCGCGTGACAGGAGCAAACGAGCGGCGATCAACGATTATCGACAGGTGTAAATGGGCCTTTACTATGCAAAATGCCCAAGACTTGATTTCTCCAACAGCAGACGGTGTCAGAGCCCCCATACACACGATTGTTGGCGGCTCCTGATGACATTGGCGGGATTACAATGATCTACTCCATGGTCAGTTTAATTAGTCATGCATTATAGGACATTTACTGGGGAGTTCGCCCCTGCTAATTGTTATCATAAGAGTCTCCAACAACCTTGATCTGGCCCTGGGGGGTGGCAGTGATCAGAGAGAACATATGAATCCACATTAACATGTTATGTGCAGGCTCATCATTGAGGTCAGGGATGATAAATGGAACGTGCTGTAATAAGACTATAAAGACCCGGGCTGAGAAGTCGTGTTACGAGGCTTGCTTTGTGGGAATCTGGAGCAGCAACAAAATTAAATGGAAAGCCCAAGGAATTAAAAGCAATAGAATGTTACAGGCCTGCGGCTCGCAGAGCTTAATGCATTGTAACTGCTGCCGTTACAGGATGTGAAAAAGCTGTGGAGCCGCAGGACGAAACATAGACTGGAGCAAGATGAGAAGAGAAAGCTGCCCACAGCCCCATACGCTGGTATTTGGAGATGCCAACTCGGTTTAAAAAGACCGTCAGAGATGAGGTCACCTGCCGCGGTGGAAAGATTCCAGGATACTGTGGATCCAATGCAACCTGCGCACAGCTACTGGCAAACCAGCCTGGTCTCCCGGCTACCCCTGCAGGAGCCCATTTGTAATACAGTATTAGCTAAATCCAGTATAAAAACAAATAAGCCCCAGACTAATCCCCTTATCTGCCGCCAGACAATGAGCTGCACGGCACAACCACCTCTCCAGTCACTTTTAGGGACATTCATTCCTGCACGCGTGGCCACCTACCTCCCCCTCTCCGAGCTTTGTCCACTCGCTAATTACCTTATTGTATTGTGTGTTCAATTAAATGTTTGTTTTGCATAATCGTGTTCTATTATTGACTGATCTATGTAAATGAGATTAAGAGACATTCACAAAGTGAACGCCTGAGCTGCCCAGAGCCGCATGTATGTGCCGACTGCGAGGGAGAATCACGTCCACACCGATGTGTCACAGCAACGAGCACAGACGCGGACTTCTAAGGAAGACGCACAGGATTATATCCGCATTATGAGACGTAAACCAATGTACAATTCATGTGGAAAACCTCCGCATCACGGGTCTGCATTTATTGTCTACAAAAAATACCACGACAAAAGAGACAACCTTTGATCAGGGTCTACAGGACCATAAACAACAAATCACTTTCATTGGCTTGTGTATTATTAAACGACCACCACATACACTCAGAAATGGCGTTGACCGCTTACCTGGGGAATAATGTCGGGGGATGCCGTCTAATGTGTATGGAAGCCTCCCGACTGGAAATGCTGGGGGGGGGGAGGGGGGGGTTTGTTTTTTCATATTCAAGCCTTTGTTCTGACGATAGATAAGTCGATGTCATAAGAATCTTAAGTAAGCAAAAGTGTCGGTCAACAGCCGCATATCACCCACCCCATTGGAATAAATATGCAGAAGCTGGGCCGAGGGTGAATGTTTATGGGGAGAGGTGTCAGCTGCACAAGTGTTCACCTGACTACTATCGTAAAGTGGAAATTTCCTTTCTACCCCTTCCCCTGGAAATCAGGCCCCTAGATCAGCGTAGAGGAATTCCACTGCCCCTCCCAATGCACCATCCTATTATTTGTCCCTATACGGATGGCGTTGTCTTCGGTCTTGTGTTGGGATCTTCAGACTCCCCGTTATCTTGTTTCATCTCAGTGCCGGTCTCGGCTTCCAGTAGGTTTGGCTTCACGATCCACCAGTTTGTTCTCCTTGCTGCTCACGTCTTTCCCAAAACTTCATCAAATGTGTCAATACTTTTTCTGTTCCTCTTCTCAACATCTCTCACAAAAGGCAACAGGAATCCCATAATACCGCCGCCTCGACCATGCTGATAATTTATAGAACCATCACTACATCTGAAGATCTTCTCCAGCTCTTTGTGCCAGTATTTTCTGATGGAGCCAACATATATGGAAACAGCCACCCAGATGACCGCCATTCTACTAATCTACAGGCAGACACTAGTAGTGAAACCCATCGATGTGTTGGCGCTGCTCTCTAATCTACATTCTGGTTATTAATATCGACATGAGACACTGAGAATAACAGGACAAAAACGGGACATGGCGGCTATGTAGAGAATCGTAGCGGTCTCGGTTGGGGGAGGGAACATTATTCACGTGATCCCTGGAGGAGAAGAGGAGAATGGGATAGAGCTGAAGCCATATCAGAGTCATCCACAGTGGAAGGGCAGATTTACAGCTTCAATATTGTTTAAACCAATGCCGAGAATCCTCCAGTGGTACAAAATAAAGGTCACTGGAAACGGCCTCTAAACCATCTTCATTAAGCCGAAAGACATTATATCTGAGGGGAGGGGGACAACCGGCAGCTACCAAATTCCTGTGACTTCACGGACCCGTCCATTCTACAGCGTTCACATTACTGCCTCCTTCATTGTCCGGAAGTGCTTGCCGTCTACTGCACACACTTTGCGGAGCTGCATCACTAGGCACTGAATGGGGCATAAGTGGGGCCCCATGGGTCGACCCCATGACGGTGATGCTCAGCACAGACACCAGCTAAAGCATTGAACAGTTATCGTGGTGTTTTTGGAAGCTTGTATAAAAAAGAAATATATCAACAAGCAGAGTAAGTGATCGCTGGAAAGTGAATTCTGTATCATGTCCTGCGTGGTGCGACATGACTGACATTCATGAAACTGAAGTAGAACGAGGCCTCTCCGTACTTCTAGTTACGATCACATGGCTGCCCGTTATACACCCCTCACCCCATCAACATACAACAATGACAATCATTTATGCAACTACTGCGCCGTTCGGGCCACAATGGAGAAGGGCCACGATTCAGCGACAGACTTGGATGCGTGTTCTGTGTCACATGTGCCCGTCACTTCTGTCCATTACCTGAGACATTCATTAACCCTTTGTGCAGACACAACCAGGAGCCACTACAGAGGAGCATGTTTAATAATGCAGAAAATATCTTCACACACGGAGATACTGAACACACGATAATGATCTTGTCACTTTATCAAAGGGGATAAATATCAGTCTGGATAAGAGGAAGCGACTGACACCGGGGATCTTAACCCCTTATGTGCTTCTCCTGGGGAAAATCGAATGACAGAATATCAAAACACACTGCCGATAATACACTGAATGTACCCAAGAGAGCAAAGGGGGCACTGTGCAGACAAGAGAGCAAACAATGGGGGGGGGGGGGTAGAGAGCAGCTATAAGGGGACAAAAAAAAAAGTGGCCAGACCGTGGGGGGTGGGGGTTGTGGTTTCAGAGAGCAGTCCCAGAATATGGAGGGGGGGGGGGGGAAATAGAGAGCGGGGCGAAAGAGTCTGGAATAGACATCGGCCAAAAAGTGGTGAGAATAAAGAGCGGACAGAACGTGGGGGGAGGAGGATGGGAGTCCAGAAACATGGAGGGAGCTCAAAAGACGGGAATGGGATTGATAACGGGGAGACACATGGTCCCTGGTGCCTGCTAGATTTCTATTATGAAGCGTGCGGTGACCACTATTCACATGGTTCCCTGGGCTCGGGGTGTCATTAGCCACAGCTCTGCTCGTTTATAGACTCAGGAGATGGAGAATTACATAGAGGATGATCCTCCCCGGGATGTGTACAGTAGACGGATCAGAATGCGACTCTCACAGAGACTCCCGAGAAATATCCCCATCAGGCGCATTGTCACTGACCGTCATCCAGACACTTCACACGACCCCAGATTCTGAATTTCTGGAGATTAAAGTGAGACCACCTGGAGATAAGGACCGGGACTGTCTTTAGTGGAACTGAACTGATGCCCGCCGGAGGCTTCCAGGTCAGGTGACGAGGGTGGTGTGAGGGGCAGTTCTCATGGATACTGATGGTGGGTAACAAGGCTGAAAAATGAAGGGTAAAGATTATGATAGGAACAGGGGGAGAACAGATGTAGAGGGAGAGATGAGAAGATGTTCACCACCTCAACATCTATGTCCCACCGCCTTCTATCAGCTACATCCACAAAACTCCCAAAAGAGGAAATGTAATCCTAAAACCCGGAGATCACCAGATCCCGGCGTCCAGTCAGTTATAGCAGCTTATGTATCAAACAAAACGCAAGATGTTCAAATAACCGGATAGATGTGAAAGATCCTAATAAAGAGTACAAAATGCCCAAAAACACCATCTATGGAGGGGGTACAGACGTAACATGGAGCCGAAATACCCAAAAACACCATCTATGGAGGGGGTACAGACGTAACATGGGGCCGAAATACCCAAAAACACCATCTATGGAGGGGGTACAGACGTAACATGGAGCCGAAATACCCAAAAACACCATCTATGGAGGGGGTACAGACGTAACATGGGGCCGAAATACCAAAAAACACCATCTATGGAGGGGGTACAGACGTAACATGGGGCCAAAATACCCCAAAACACCATCTATGGAGGGGGTACAAATGCATCAACGCTGAGCAGAGATACACGGATACACTATTTATGGAGATTCAGCGTCACGTGTAGGGGGGGCAATCAGAAATTATGGAGATAACAGAAGTTGTAGGAGAATAAGCAGAGGTGACTGACCTGATTACACCGGAGGATAGAGGTACCTGGGCAGGGTGTGCCGACTGAAGCCACTGTTCATCCCGTATATCCGAACCCCCTCAACCGAGGACAGTGGTAACCCTCCAGTGTGGAGCAGACAGACACAAACTGCCTCTATCCCAGCTACCTACTATACACCCCATATATTGTACAGCCACCTGCTATACACCCCAACCTCTATATACACCTACTATATTCCCCACATCTAGTATACAACTCAACTACCAAGATACATACCTACACCTACTACACACTCCAACTATCCAGCTACTCCATATCCACAGCCCAACCTGTAAATACCCCTGCTACATACCCCACACCTACTATTTACCCCAGCTACTGTATCCCCCTCTCCTAATATATTCCATTACAGCTTATACACCCTCCCCAGCTTATTCAGACATTTTACAGGTTACCTAACCCTAGGTGTGACATTTATACACCCAGACCCCCACACCGGTCCATGCCAAGCGTCAACCTCCCCGGACACCTGTCCTCCTCCAGAACTGTCACCCTCCCCGGTCACCTGTAATTCTCCAGAACTGTCACCCTCCCCGGTCACCTGTCCTTCTGCAGAACTGTCACCCTCCCCGGTCACCTGTAATTCGCCAGAACTGTCACCCTCCCCGGTCACCTGTCCTTCTGCAGAACTGTCACCCTCCCCGGGTCACCTGTCCTTCTGCAGAACTGTCACCCTCCCCGGGTCACCTGTAATTCTCCAGAACTGTCACCCTCCCCAGTCACCTGTCCTTCTGCAGAACTGTCACCCTCCCCGGTCACCTGTAATTCTCCATAACTATCACCCTCCCCGGTCACCTGTCCTTCTGCAGAACTGTCACCCTCCCCGGGTCACCTGTAATTCTCCAGAACTGTCACCCTCCCCGGGTCACCTGTAATTCTCCAGAACGGTCACCCTCCCCAAACACTGGTCCTTCTCCAGAACTGTCACCCTCCCCGGTCACCTGTAATTCTCCAGAACTGTCACCCTCCCCAGTCACCTGTCCTATTCCAGAACTGTCACCAGTAATTCTCCAGAACTGTCACCCTCCCCAGAACTGTCACCCTCCCCGGACACCTGTCCTTCTGCAGAACTGTCACCCTCCCCGGACACCTATCCTGCAGAACAGTCACCCTCCCCAGTCACCTGTCCTGCAGAACTGTCACCCTCCCCAGTCACCTGTCCTTCTCCAGAACTGTCACCCTCCCCGGACACCTGTCCTTCTCCAGAACTGTCACCCTCCCCGGACACCTGTCCTTCTCCAGAACTGTCACCCTCCCCGGACACCTGTCCTTCTGCAGAACTGTCACCCTCCCCGGACACCTGTCCTTCTGCAGAACTGTCACCCTCCCCGGACACCTGTCCTTCTGCAGAACTGTCACCCTCCCCGGACACCTGTCCTTCTGCAAAACTGTCACCCTCCCCGAACACCTGTCCTGCAGAACTGTCACCCTCCCCGGTCACCTGTCCTTCTCCAGAACTGTCACCCTCCCCGGACACCTGTCCTTCTCCAGAACTGTCACCCTCCCCGGACACCTGTCCTCCTCCAGAACTGTCACCCTCCCCGAACACCTGTCCTGCAGAACTGTCGCCCTCCCCGAACACCTGTCCTGCAGAACTGTCAGCCTCCCCAGTCACCTGTCCTTCTCCAGAACGGTCACCCTCCCCAGTCACCTGTCCTTCTCCAGAACTGTCACCCTCCCCGAACACCTTTCCTCCTCCAGAACGGTCACCCTCCCCGAACACCTGTCCTCCTCCAGAACTGTCACCCTCCCCGGTCACCTGTCCTTCTCCAGAACTGTCACCCTCCCGGACAATGGTCCTTCGCCATGCAGCACCCACCGTGTCCTCCGCGCAGGGCGCTGGGTGTCCGGTATACGGAGACGGGCTCCGGGTGATGGTGCGCTCTTCCTCCGTGAAATGTCCGGGCAGAGGTGCCGAGTACACAGCTCCACAGCAGCGACCAGAGCCAGGGCGCAGCCAGCCCACAACCCGGGCGCATCGTCTCAGCGTAGCGCCAGGCGCCCGGAGCTCATGGTCCCAGCTCCCGGCAGCCGCTCCTCGTCCCGCCCGCAGTTAGCTCCATGTCCCCGGTAACTCCCGCTCCCGCCAGGTGCCCGCACGGACTGCGCCGCTCAGGTGCGCTCAGGAGCTCAGACTGCCCGCTGGGCGGGGTATGCAAATAGCAGAGCGCCATCCAGCCAATCACCGGCCAGACCGCGCCTTGCCATTAACCCGTCCCTGCCCTTCAAACTGAAGGGACGCAGAAAATCGCACTGGAGATGAGGAGTAAAGACCGAGACAAGAGAAGGGGAGGGGAAATAGGGGGGGGGGGGATAGAGAGACAGGGAGGGGGGGGGGATAGAGAGACAGGGAGGGGGGGGGGATAGAGAGACAGGGAGGGGGGGGGGATAGAGAGACAGGGAGGGGGGGGGGATAGAGAGACAGGGAGGGGGGGGGGGATAGAGAGACAGGGAGGGGGGGGGATAGAGAGACAGGGAGGGGGGGGGATAGAGAGACAGGGAGGGGGGGGGGGATAGAGGGACAGGGAGGGGGGGGGGATAGAGGGACAGGGAGGGGGGGGGGGATAGAGGGACAGGGAGGGGGGGGGATAGAGGGACAGGGAGGGGGGGGGGATAGAGGGACAGGGAGGGGGGGGATAGAGGGACAGGGAGGGGGGGGATAGAGGGACAGGGAGGGATAGAGGGACAGGGGGGGATAGAGGGACAGGGGGGGATAGAGGGACAGGGAGGGGGGGATAGAGGGACAGGGAGGGGGGGGATAGAGGGACAGGGAGGGGGGGGATAGAGGGACAGGGAGGGGGGGGATAGAGGGACAGGGAGGGGGGGATAGAGAGACGGGGGGGGATAGAGAGACGGAGGGGGGGAAAGAGAGACGGAGGGGGGGAAAGAGAGGCGGAGGGGGGGAAAGAGAGGCGGAGGGGGGGGAAAGAGAGGCGGAGGGGGGGAAAGAGAGGCGGAGGGGGGGGAAAGAGAGGCGGAGGGGGGGGGAAAGAGAGGCGGAGGGGGGGGGAAAGAGAGGCGGAGGGGGGAAAGAGAGGCGGAGGGGGGAAAGAGAGACGGAGGGGGGAAAGAGAGACGGAGGGGGGAAAGAGAGACGGAGGGGGGGGAAGGGACAGAGGGGGGGGAAGGGACAGAGAGGGGGGGGAAGGGACAGAGAGGGGGGGGAAAGAGAGACAGAGGGGGGGGAAAGAGAGACAGAGGGGGGAAAGAGAGACAGAGGGGGGAAAGAGAGACAGAGGGGGGAAAGAGAGACAGAGGGGGGGAAGGGACAGAGGGGGGGGGAAGGGACAGAGGGGGGGGAAGGGACAGAGGGGGGGGAAGGGACAGAGAGGGGGGGGAAGGGACAGAGAGGGGGGGGGAGAGACAGAGGGGGGAAAGAGAGACAGAGGGGGGGGAGAGAGAGAGAGACGGGGGGGGAAAGAGACAGAGGGGGGGAGAGACAGGGGGAAAGAGATGGGGGTGATAGAGAGACGGAGGGATAGAGACAGGGGGGAGAGAGAGACAGGGGGGGATAGAAAGACAGGGGGGAGAGAGACAGGGGGGGGATAGAGAGCCAAGAGGAGGGGGGCATAGACAGCCAAGAGGATGGAACAGAGAGCCAAGAGGAGGGGGGCAGAGAGAGCCAAGAGGAGGGGGGCCATAGAGAGTTTGGGGGGAGCATAAATATAGATAGGTGGGTCATGGAAAGGGAGGTTGCATAGAGAGAAATGAGGGGGGCAGATGAGAGAGTGATAGAGATGTGGGAGCAGAGATAACAGAGGGAAGTCTTAGATATTTGGGGGGAGACATCTCCAGTTACTTCTTTGGGGAAGAATGTAGTGGGCGTGCTCTAGTTACAATGTGCAAGCAGCCTGTCCCCCCCCCCCCCCCACAAGTTGAATATTTCTCCAGAAGATGCAGGGGACAAGATCCAGACAGACGTGCACCAAATGGAGTCCACGGGACTGCGGCCAGCGCTCTACACGCTCCACAAACATCAGTGTTAATTATCTACAGTAAATTCCAGTCCTGCACATTCAGAACTTCCCATCGAGCTGCTCATAAAACAAGATGGCCCCATAAATACTAAAACCTCATCATTTCATTAGAAAAAGTATAAAATATGCGTCATCGCTCCTCGTACATCTACACTTTTATTCAAGGGAACACAGTGCCAACTCCCCCGCCCCGCGCCCAGGAGATACAGAGCCATTCCTTTTCATCGTGCCAGTCCACCCTCAGAGCGCTGGTGCTGGAGACGGTGCCAGGTGACTGCAGGAAAGGCTGTTTAGTTTAATCACTGCACAAAAAGACAAAACTACTCGGCAGGCTTCATCCTGGCATCAAGGCCGAGAAGTGCCCGTCTGTTACCTTGGAGATCTCACCCAGGGATAGATCCTGCCAGACGGCTGACCTGATGAGAAGTGGCGCCTGAATACATAGAACTGACGCCATAACAAGATCTCCTTTCATTGAACTTCTAATATCATGGAGTTTCAGGATTGTCGTGTGGCCCGGGCTCATCCACATTTACATTTCAATACTGAACAGTCCTCCGGGACTACATTTTAGGCACGGGGCTATTTGTCGTTGGTGCTGGAACATTAGTGACTGACTGTAATGCAACGCAATTGTAATGAAAAACATCTCAGTTGTGTCCATATCCTGATGCAGAGAGCAAAGACTGGATCATTGACCAGACACATGATGGCGCCATCCAGCATCTTCCACTGTCCCAGTTACGTGATGGCGACATCCAGCATCTTCCCCTGTCCCGGATACGTGATGGTGACATCCAGTATTTTACACTGTTCCCGACGGCCATATTCAGCATATTTTACTCTTCCAGACACTCATGGTGACATCACAGCATCTTCTTTTGTCCTGGACATGTGCCACTACCTTGTACAAAAAGCAGATATGGACCTGGGGATAAATGACGGCTTTAAAAGGAATAAAAAATGCTGGGATTGTCACTCCACAGCTGGAAACAAGCAAAAAAAATAAACATTTCCCAGCGAAGCTAGTGTCGTCGTCCCCCCCCACCCCATATCGTGCCTCATAAGAGATAGCAGCGAGAGCGCAGATAATTATAGAGCATTTTATATCAGTAACAAACAGGAGACTAAATTGCTCCTATCCTATCCGTGTTTACCTGCAGGCTACAGCGTGTGGAGGCAGCTGACGGGATTACAATAGTTGGTTGAGGGGGTAGGAATAAGCCCTGACAGCTGCTGACATTCTGTGCTTCCACCACAGCGGTCAACTCATTACACCCCCTATATACAGACTACACCCCCACTCAGAGATAGATCCTCTGTGCACTATATCACAGGTGCTGTTCAACCATCCTCACACACAGGCTGAACGTGGCTCATCCCATGGTGGAGTCAGACAGCCCACAGATATTTCAGTGTCACTTTATCCGTGGGTTCATGTCAGAGTACAGGCGGACATGTTGGCATTGCTCCCTTGAAGCCCTGGGCTCTTGGGCTGTAAAACTGTCCAGGGGCAACATATGTATAGAGTTTGTATGTTCTCCCCGTGTTCTTGTGGGTTTCCTCCAGGTTCTCCACACCCCACGTACAGTCTGATAGGGCGATAGGCTGCAGCGTATGTCACCGCTATATAATCAGTGTAGATGAAGGGAGTTTCTGGGGTGCAGACCGCTCAGCTTTTATGGTGCCAGCTGACAGCAGTGTGATCAGTACTTGTACCCAGAGAAGCTCCTGGTATTTACGCCTCACAAAGCTGTGATGCCAGGTTTATAAATACTTCTCGTCTTCACAGCTAACAGAGTTCTCTCCATGTGTCACAGACTTAAGAGAATCTGTAGAAGATGCCATTCTCCCCCTCACTCCACCAGGTACGGGAGGGTGGTATCATGCCCACATCTCTACACTACCCACAAGTGGTGTGTGTGTGTGTGTGTGTGTGTGTGTGTGTGTGTGTGTGTGTGTGTGTGTGTGTGTGTGTGTGTGTGTGTGTGTGTGTGTGTGTGTGTGTGTACGGCTGAAATGTGGTGGGACCCCTGAGAATGCTCTGGGGGGATTTCGACACTACACAAATATTTTGTGGGGTGTGCCAACATCCAAGACTTCAACTCTGGGTGAAAAACAGGCTCTTACTGTTACAGCAATGTTACCAGATCATCAAACAGGCCAGAACTTCCTCTACACTGAATTATATTCTGTTCTAACCGGAAGACACAACTATACACAAAATGATAAAGCAGAGATCAGAGCGGATGCCAAACCGTTGCCGGTCTGAGGTGAAAAGTGAAGTGGCCCCCCAAACTGGAGATGAAAAGAGGTCACTATACAATTCCCCACAGTGCCAGCCTCATCGTAGTCCCCACAGTGCCAGCCTTATTGTAGTCCCTCCAGTGCCAGCCCCATTCTAGTGTCCACAGCGCCAGCCTCATCATATTCCCCACTATACCAGACTCATAGTAAATCACAATCACACTCACCTGTTCCTCGCTGCCACACTGCAGCCGCCTCCTCCGGTCTCGGAGGGCAGCACAGGGAGGATAGCCTTTGCAGGAGGAGAGATTATTGCTCTATGGCTGGGATATTGGCCAAGATAAAATGCTCACCCAAGATTTGCAGTTGCTGGAAATTCAAGTAAAGCAAACGCTAGAATTATTTTTATGTGCTAGTGACTGCTGTGTGCGGTGCGATGGACGAGCCGCCTCCCTATTACTGATGGCTGCCACTGCCGCTATAGACCGCTCATGTAAAGTAATTTGACAGCAAAATAATGACCCTTGGGTGCTAATCTGTTACATGATGGCAGATAATGCCATACCGGACAATTCCAGAACCTTCTACCTATGTCCAGTGAAGACGACGGCGCACTGACATTCACCCTTCCTGCTCCTCATTTCTCACTCTGCGATTAAAAGCAATGAGCAATCCAATTTGTTAAACACAATGCTGAGTGTGAGGCCTGACCTGCGACATAACATTATCTCATAACTCCCAGCCCTGGGAATCCATCCCAGAAAACAGAAGGAACTAAGTGCGATCTATTGATCTGTGTGTAATCCCGGGGGCCTACAAGAAATCGACACATGCCAGATCTACACCTCTCGCCCGCTGCCTGCCGTCTCCACCAGCCCTGTCACCAATTCAATCACTTTGTCTGTGAATGAGCAGGACATGACCCGGAGATAATGGTTTCTGATTAAAAGGCTCACGTGTCAGTACGACCTGTGGTTAAAAAGAGGAATATGTCACAACAGCTGGAGAGCCACAGGCTGGAAACCACTGGGTTAGTGTGTTCACTGCCTCCATACACTAGAAGTCTATGTGGTCCTCATGATGTCGCCTTCCTCTCATTGACGGTGTCCGCGATCTCCCAACGTGACAATCGGATTGTACAATCCATGAAATTTAGATCAAGTTGTACAGGAAACCCAATACGTTGTACTCTCCAGTGACCACAGATCAGTAATTGGAAGGCTGTGGCATTTCAGCCCCATTCACTTCAATACCAGACACAACCCATGGACAGATGAGGCGCGGTTTCTGGAATAAAGCGCTCATGATTTTCTAACCCAGGGCAGCCCCTTTAAGTTCTATGTTAGTGGTTAATGTTATAACCATAGAGTTTACTTTCTTCAAGGATAAAATATTACCACCATCCAAGGGGAGAATTGTTCAAAAACAAATCGATATTTCCTGTGATATAATCCTAGAAATGAACAGATCAGACGAGATTATTTACGTTCGTGGATTCAGCAAATCTTGTTCTCAAATTACAGAAACACTGGACTTTTTTGCCCTTTTTCAACCTTCAGAAGATGGCGCCGCTCGTGTGACCTGGTCCCACCATCATGGGCACTTGCATCCGACTTGACCTGGTCATAGCATGTAGTGTCCTTGGCGCCTCCAAGGTCTAGTTCATGACACCTGTAACGATGTGAGGTCCACGTCCATAACTACGTGTGCTGAGATGGAGAGCGTGGTCTCTGCTGAATAGTAGTTGCTGTTCGTCCTGAGCTTCTGGGGGTTATTTTCAGCTGCGGGTTGCTGTATTTTTATCCCTCTGACAGTAAAGTCAGATATTTGGGCTGAGGTTTATATATATTCAGTATTTATTATTTCCATGGTTAGTGTGTCTGGCCCAGAATACACCTTTACCATCCGCTCTCCATCTCGGGAGGAAGCAGAGATGCGTCACGTTAACCAGCCACATGGAGGAGATATTTGAGGCTTGGTTGAAGAACAGAGGAAAAGCCCGGCTACAGGCATCAATAAATGAATGGATGGGAACTGGAGGGGAGAATTCCTCTGGGGGTTCAGCGGTTTTGCAAAACCACAAAGCCTGGACAAGTCTGAAGGACAAGAAACCACAGACCACACACGAGATTCACCTATTAACTGTTAGAGTGCTGACCTGCGACAAAACCTGTTACTTATTGGTAGAACCACAATACACTAGGGACTAATAATGGAGGATAAATCTTTTATTCCAATCTACCAGGTAACGTGCGGCTGTGCGGACCTGCTCCATTACTCCATAACCCACCAGACTGCACCTGTCCATATCACACACAATGGATTCCTCTGGGGTCTGTACCGGCGGGTAAATCTCCTCCAGTCACTGCTAAGAAGCCTCAGATTCCTCCTCCGTGCGACTCACACACCAGGAGCTTCTCCTTAAATATTTTATAACATGGATTATTTCACATCTCCAGCATCAATTCTTCATATTGTCTAACATGTAGGACACGTCGGGACCAACGGGTCAAAATCTACGGCTCCAACTACTGTATGCCCAGATCATTCCAGTATAAATCATACGCTGGCTGCATCGTGTAATATTGATGTGGACTAATAACGCTGGACTGCCCTCACAGGGTTAAAGGGAACTGGTCACATTGAACATACGGCGTTATCTGGGGGCAGCATGTCAGGAGGTGCGGAGAAGATTGATGTAAAGTTTGGTTGGGAAAATATTCCGCGTAACTTGTAAATTATTGATGTAAACCTCTGATCATTCTGGATGTAGGAGTCCAGTGGGAGGTCTTCTCAGTGATTGACAGCTATGCTTGTATGTAAAGGAAAGTCTGCCAATCACAGAGAAGACCTCCCACTGGACTCCTAAGTCCAGAATCAGCAGAGATTTACATCAATAATTTACAAGTTACACTGAATCTTATCCAACAAAATTATATATCAATCTGCTCAGCTCCTCCTGTGATAGAACATGCTGCCAGCAGATCACACGGCAATTTCAATGTGTCAGGTTCCCTTTAAAGAGGTTTTCAGGTCTTTGATAGCAGATGGTTTACATGCAGTAAACTTAGTCACTATTGTGCGGTCTGTAGCGGAGAGGTCCCTGTAAGCCAGTCTGATGTGACCATGCTCCTGGCGGTTATCTCCTTCTTGTGTGAAGTCCCATACACTGAACACGTGGTTATTTCCCCTATCCCCCTCCCTGTATACAGAAGGTCACACATCACAGACTTCTCATCTCTACTGCCCCCTCCCTGTAGTACAGGACATCACAGACCTCTCTACTGCCCCCTCCCTGTAGTACAGGACATCACAGACCTCTCTACTGCCCCCTCCCTGTAGTACAGGACATCAGACCTCTCTACTGCCCCCTCCCTGTAGTACAGGACATCAGACCTCTCTACTGCCCCCTCCCTGTAGTACAGGACATCACAGACTTCTCATCTCTACTGCCCCCTCTGCCGAGTACAGGGCGTCATGACTCATCTATATTGCTCCCTGATTTTCCAACTCCCTCCCTGTCTCTGGAGGGTTCGTGGGCAGTAGATCATGCAGAGCCTAGCATCAGAGCTGTGTATCAGTAGCAGACAGTAAGTAATTAATGCACTACTGTACACATTGTAATAGAGGGGCATGCATGAATATTGGGAACTGTAGTCCTTAACATGTTAATCCCTCCCAAAAAAAGCCCAGGCTGCATCAAAACAGGTTCTGTACAATAACTACTCCCGAGCTATGGTGGCCTCACCTGGTGAGAATTCAGAAACACACGCGTTAAAACCCCCTGACAGCTGTAACAAAAAGACTAACACCATGGGATAAATGATTTCAGGCAGGTCACTGGAGAACCCGTCTCTACACCCAAGACCCTGATAGAACAACGCCCACCGGTGGCCGCAAAGTGATATTACAAAGTAAAGACCCCATGAACCATACTTATAATTGGGTGAAGCATTGTGGGACTGACTTCCTGAATAAGCCCCTTGTATTTTGCCACGCAGGCTCCACCTGACTCTGCACCTCTTAACAGCTCTATCCTGCGAGATGTTCATGTCATGCTAGAGCGGACGGCACTGGCCCGTGGCCCTTTACCATCAGGGGCACAGTGACAGCTGGGAGAGCGCCAGTCAGCCTGAAACACATTGAGCCCTGCAGACAAGACACAGCATCTGAGCCCCACGAAGAGCTCAAGGACACAGGACGCACATCTCGCTATTTCTAGAACTGTCTCATTTACCCTCCTCTGTCCATCTCTGATCCTCAAATCATCAATAAACGTACACAGCGGAAACGTAAGGAGACCCACATCCAAAGTCAGCGGTAAATACGGCCTATAGGGAAGACGTGAATTCGCACCTATAATACCCCTTGGGCAGCATAATATCCATAAGACATAATCAATAATTAAGAAATCCTATATACGCCTCACATTAATGTATACACAAGACAAAAAGTCCCCCAGACATATGTTAGTCCAAAAATATACATTTTATTGTTCCACAATTGGAATACCCTCCCAAAGATACCCGTACAAGTACATACAGAATAAAAACATACGTAAAATCGAACAGAAACCGAGATAATCAATTCACCACCATATCCCATATGTTATAATGATGCATAGTATACAAGTAAATAGCAACACCAATCACGGGAAGAGTATAAAGTCTCCAAATGATATCGAGTTCTATAGTATCAGTCTCTCCACTATCTGGGTGAGAATCTATCAAAATCGTAATACTGACCACCATACATAAATACTCAGCATAGTTGCATATCAGTTACCTGTGGCTGACATGATGGCTATTGATGGTTTCAAAAAAATACCTCGACGCGCGTTTCGCACCCTTCGTCAGGAGATCAATAGGGATAGGGAAAGGAAAACGTGGATTCTGCTGGAATCGTGTCAGGTCTAGTACAGGCCCAAATGGAACATTTATGAAGCGTTTCCTGGTCCCCGACACCTCTGGTCCCTGACACCTCGTGTTGTCTTACAAAGGGAACAGATGCTCGGTGCCAACTACTAATGGCTGCCATAACAGCGCTCACAGCTTTCCCCACAACCCTGAATGGCATACAAATCTGCATTGCTTTGTCCTGTCAGTCTTCACTTTAGTACTAATATTGTGTCCATGAATCAGGTAGCCCAGGATGAACATGGGTGTCTTCCGGATAGGATAGTGCTGCAGAGCAGGTAAGTGTGCGAGGACACAGAATGCAGTGATTATAAATGGTAAGATGTATATATATATAATACACCCTGTGCGGCCTCCATGACCTGCCTCTTTGCATACAATGGTCCCACTGACCAGCCTCCTCTGCTGGGTACTATGTGCGGTGTGGCCCCTCTGGACACAAGCCTGATATCTCACAGCATGGGACAAGTTGGATGCTTACATTGTTATTCAGACGGGTCACAAATGAAAGCCAATCATTATCCCGGCGGGTGAGGCTGCCAAGTGAGAGTCATTTAGAAGAGATGAATGCAGGAGAGAGAATAATCAGGGGAGATAAGAGCTCCGGAGGCCTCCACCATCGCGGCGCTCATACATACAGGTGTTACAAGGAAATACATTTGCATAGCACTTTCCTACGCTCGGCTGGTCTGGAAAAGACCCTCCACTGGTTGGATGCTCCGCGTGAAATAAAATCTCACAATCTTTTTATTTGTGCATTTAAGAATGAAGAAAACCCAGATGTAGAAATCCATTTGCTCTTTTACAGAAAATATGACTTCAAATTTCAATTAAAATGAAATGAGCAAAGAGATTATCACTCTAGAGCAGGCTCCGGACGCACCAATAGGCCTCTTTCATAGTCATGGCAACCAGCGCTTATTGTCATGACTACCGCGCTGTTACATGTAATTCTCGGTGTGTGAGCGAAACTGATAAAGTCCACAATCGATACCCTATAACCAGAGAACATCACTTTCCCAGCGAAGGCACAAAGAACGTGCAGACAACTTGGCGGGCAGATGAAATGGGCCTATTCTGTGGAAAGATAAGACAAGCGAAGAAGAAGAGTACGGTTAACCATCGAGTGACCGCAGAACAGAAATGTGCGGTCACAGCAGAACGGCATTATCCACAAGTCACTGTGTGCTGGGAGTCTGATGGGTGACGAGGGTTTAGGGTGGAGTAAAGAACTTTCAAAACTTGTAATAGAAATATCAGAGACAGATCAGTAGAGGAGAACCCGACCGACCCGGAACCTACGAGATAGAATCCTGCCCGCTGTCCGTGCTCGCACACCAGAACTCACCACATTCAGTCCCGTCTTCTGCCAACTGCCCTGAATATCCTGCAACACGGGTTTCCTTAAAGGGGTGTACCCACAAAACGTCAGTAGGGCAGAAGATTTATATGTGGGGTTTACCAAACCGGAGAGTCGTCGGGTATAGTCCCAGCCGCTGGTGGAGCAGCCTGTACATGCGTTGTTGCTTTCGGTGCCCCATTAAAGACCCCCGTTCCCTCGTCTCACCAGTCAGATGGTGAAATAAAGGAGACAGCCGTGTTATCACAGATTCATCTCATGATTTATAGCCACTTTATCCTCCCACAATTCCCTGCAACTGCACTATCTAGGCGATGCCATGCTAGGACGCCAGTGTGTGGGACCACTAGGGGCGCTGTCATGGCGGTTATCTCCGGACATCTGCTACTCATGTAAGAGAGAAAGATAAGTGAGAAGTAGGGACTGTTATCGCTCCATCATTACTGCACCAGGTCAGGTCCGTCCCATCATCACCTGCCCTTCACGGCTCCGGACTCCTCCTCATCTGGCAGTGCTGGATGACAGATCATCTGGATGTTCCGGAGCGCGTTGCGTTGGTTTCTCATTTTCTATCAGCCTCTGATCTTTTTATTTATTCACTTTTTTAAGCAAACAAGGCGGCACATCCTCTGCTGCTCTGTAAATATTGTAACTGAATTATGCTTGTTTGTTGAGCTCATTACCGCAAGCAACGATAAGCTTTTTAATTACAAAATTAGCCTCACCAAATCAATCGTCCTCCGTTAATGAAGTGAGGTGGTTTAGGGAGAAGACGAAGCTTCTCTGTAACAAGGTTTAACTCCTTGTGTCCCGGAGATTGCATGTAAACAGAAGAGACGTACAAGGAGGAAGAGAAGAAGATGAAGGGGGACGTTCTCATCTCGTGATGCAGCCTCTCCTCACAGTCAGCTATAGGGGACCCTACACTCATCATGCAGCCATTTAATGCAATCAGCATTCTTCAGATACAGGATAAACTCTAATCCCCTTCTATTTCTAGTCACCGGTAAAGTGCAGATGTCACCGGCGCTGGATCATCAGTGGAGGAGCAGGTACACGAATAATAACCACTTAATGATTAGAGGCACTAGAAAGCTGTTCCGGCACTGGGATTATCAGAGACACTTCCTGCCTACATCTAATGAAAACCATAGTAATACACAAAACCCAGGAGTGCATCACTACTACTCAACCATCATCATCCCACTCACTACAGCACACTACTACTCAACCATCATCATCCCACTCACTACAGCACACTACTACTCAACCATCATCATCCCACTCACTACAGAACACTACTACTCAACCATCATCATCCCACTCACTACAGCACACTACTACCCAACCATCATCATCCCACTCACTACAGAACACTACTACTCAACCATCATCATCCCACTCACTACAGCACACTACTACTCAACCATCATCATCCCACTCACTACAGCACACTACTACTCAACCAGCATCATCCCACTCACTACAGCACACTACTACTAAACCATCATCATCCCACTCACTACAGCACACTACTACTCAACCAGCATCATCCCACTCACTACAGCACACTACTACTCAACCATCATCATCCCACTCACTACAGCACACTACTACTCAACCATCATCATCCCACTCACTACAGCACACTACTACTCAACCATCATCATCCCACTCACTACAGCACACTACTACTCAACCATCATCATCCCACTCACTACAGCACACTACTACTCAACCATCATCATCCCACTCACTACAGAACACTACTACTCAACCATCATCATCCCACTCACTACAGAACACTACTACTCAACCATCATCATCCCACTCACTACAGAACACTACTACTCAACCATCATCATCCCACTCACTACAGCACACTACTACTCAACCATCATCATCCCACTCACTACAGCACACTACTACTCAACCAGCATCATCCCACTCACTACAGAACACTACTACTCAACCATCATCCCACTCACTACAGCACACTACTACCCAACCATCATCATCCCACTCACTACAGCACACTACTACTCAACCAGCATCATCCCACTCACTACAGAACACTACTACTCAACCATCATCCCACTCACTACAGCACACTACTACACAACCAGCATCATCCCACTCACTACAGAACACTACTACTCAACCATCATCATCCCACTCACTACAGCACACTACTACTCAACCATCATCATCCCACTCACTACAGAACACTACTACTCAACCATCATCATCCCACTCACTACAGCACACTACTACTCAACCATCATCATCCCACTCACTACAGAACACTACTACTCAACCATCATCATCATCCCACTCACTACAGAACACTACTACTCAACCATCATCCCACTCACTACAGCACACTACTACCCAACCATCATCCCACTCACTACAGAACACTACTACTCAACCATCATCATCCCACTCACTACAGAACACTACTACTCAACCATCATCCCACTCACTACAGAACACTACTACTCAACCATCATCATCCCACTCACTACAGAACACTACTACTCAACCATCATCATCCCACTCACTACAGAACACTACTACTCAACCATCATCATCCCACTCACTACAGAACACTACTACTCAACCATCATCATCCCACTCACTACAGAACACTACTACTCAACCATCATCCCACTCACTACAGCACACTACTACCCAACCATCATCATCCCACTCACTACAGCACACTACTACCCAACCATCATCATCCCACTCACTACAGAACACTACTACTCAACCATCATCCCACTCACTACAGAACACTACTACTCAACCATCATCATCCCACTCACTACAGAACGCTACTACTCAACCATCATCATCCCACTCACTACAGAACACTACTACTCAACCATCATCCCACTCACTACAGCACACTACTACCCAACCATCATCCCACTCACTACAGCACACTACTACCCAACCATCATCCCACTCACTACAGCACACTACTACCCAACCATCATCATCCCACTGACTACAGCACACTACTACCCAACCATAATCCCACTCACTACAGCACACTACTACCCAACCATCATCCCACTCACTACAGCACACTACTACCCAACCATCATCATCCCACTCACTACAGCACACTACTACTCAACCAGCATCATCCCACTCACTACAGCACACTACTACTCAACCATCATGATCCCACTCACTACAGCACACTACTACCCAACCATCATCATCCCACTCACTACAGAACACTACTACTCAACCATCATCATCCCACACACTACAGCACACTACTACCCAACCATCATCATCCCACTCACTACAGAACACTACTACTCAACCAGCATCATTCCACTCACTACAGAACACTATTACTCAACCATCATCATCCCACTCACTACAGCACACTACTACCCAACCATCATCATCCCACACACTACTACTCAACCAGCATCATCCCACTCACTACAGAACACTACTACTCAACCATCATCATCCCACTCACTACAGCACACTACTACCCAACCATCATCCCACTCACTACAGAACACTACTACTCAACCATCATCATCCCACACACTACAGAACACTACTACTCAACCATCATCATCCCACTCACTACAGAACACTATTACTCAACCAGCATCATTCCACTCACTACAGAACACTATTACTCAACCAGCATCATTCCACTCACTACAGAACACTACTACCCAACCATCATCCCACTCACTACAGAACACTACTACTCAACCAGCATCATCCCACACACTACAGAACACTACTACTCAACCAGCATAATCCCACTCACTACAGAACACTACTACTCAACCAGCATCATCCCACTCACTACAGCACACTACTACTCAACCAGCATTATCCCACTCACTACAGCACACTACTACTCAACCAGCATCATCACACTCACTACAGCACACTACTACTCAACCATCATCATCCCACTCACTACAGCACACTACTACTCAACCAGCATCATCCCACTCACTACAGCACACTACTACTCAACCAGCATCATCCCACTCACTACAGCACACTACTACTCAATCATACCACTCACTACAGCACACCACTACTCAACCAGCATCATCCCACTCACTACAGAACACTACTACAATACCAGCATCATCCCACTCACTACAGAACACTACTACCCAACCAGCATCATCCCACCCACTACAGAACACTACTACCCAACCAGCATCATCCCACTCACTATAGCACACTACTACTCAACCAGCATCATCACACTCACTACAGCACACTACTACTCAACCATCATCATCCCACTCACTACAGCACACTACTACTCAACCAGCATCATCCCACTCACTACAGCACACTACTACTCAACCAGCATCATCCCACTCACTACAGCACACTACTACTCAATCATACCACTCACTACAGCACACCACTACTCAACCAGCATCATCCCACTCACTACAGAACACTACTACAATACCAGCATCATCCCACTCACTACAGAACACTACTACCCAACCAGCATCATCCCACCCACTACAGAACACTACTACCCAACCAGCATCATCCCACTCACTATAGCACACTACTACTCAACCAGCATCATCACACTCACTACAGAACACTACTACTCAACCAGCATCATTCCACTCACTACAGAACACTACTACACAACCAGCATCATTCCACTCACTACAGAACACTACTACACAACCAGCATCATCCCACTCACTACAGCACACTACTACTCAACCATCATCCCACTCACTACAGCACACTACTACTCAACCAGCATCATCCCACTCACTACAGAACACTACTACTCAACCAGCATTATCCCACTCACTTCAGAACACTACTACTCAACCAGCATCATTCCACTCACTACAGAACACTACTACACAACCAGCATTATCCCACTCACTACAGAACACTACTACTCAACCAGCATCATTCCACTCACTACAGAACACTACTACACAATCATCATCCCACTCACTACAGCACACTACTACTCAACCAGCATCATCCCACTCACTACAGCACACTACTACTCAACCATCATCATCCCACTCACTACAGCACACTACTACTCAACCATCATCCCACTCACTACAGCACACTACTACTCAACCAGCATCATCCCACTCACTACAGCACACTACTACTCAACCAGCATCCCACTCACTACAGAACACTACTACTCAACCAGCATCCCACTCACTACAGAACACTACTACTCAACCAGCATCCCGCTCACTACAGTAGACTACTGCTCAACCATCATTCTGCTCACTACAGTGCACTACTACTCAACTATGTACAACTGAATGCAATGTTAGCGCCTCCGCTAATCACATGACCGTGTGATTACATTACCAGTATCTCACTGGGGACGACAGATCATAGAAATAATTTGCAACACAGCGCATTATGCAAATGAGCCCTAATGAGTGAGAATAGATTCCCTTCACTTATCAGTAATCGCAGCCCCCGACAGTTTATTAAACACCAAGTTGTAATCGACAGATGGACCCAAGATTCTCACTTGGAGCTCAGCACCTGCTACACCAGAATACGTGAAGAACAAGCTAGAAGGACATGTTACACGACCGCCACCAAGTCCTACAGGTCACGTAAGTGCAAGGGACCAAAACACAGCCAGGAACTTATAAAGGAGCCCATAAAGAAGGGGGCTAAGCTCAGGTAGACTCCTTCCCCTTACAATGGGTGAATACCTGCACGTCCTCAGGCATGATCCTAAAAAGACTGGGAAGGGCCAACATTAAATCTCTGTTGTGTTCGTCTGCACCAGATTTGGGTATTGTGAATCATGAAAAACAAGGACATGTTTTGATTTTTGGCATTCAGCCCCTCTATCCTCTGTTTACACCCGTGTGGGACCATCATTGCGAATGTGACAATCACTGGAGGTGTGGCCTATATGTATGCATTCTGTGTGATATCATTGGAGGTGTGGCCTAGATGTATGAATTCTGTGTGATATAATTGGAGGTGTGGCCTAGATGTATGCATTCTATGTGATATCATTGGAGGTGTGGCCTATATGTATGCATTCTGTGTGATATCATAGGAGGTGTGGCCTATATGTATGCATTCTGTGTGATATCATTGGAGGTGTGGCCTAGATGTATGCATTCTATGTGATATCATTGGAGGTGTGGCCTATATGTATGCATTGTGTGATATCATTGGAGGTGTGGCCTAGATGTATGCATTCTGTGTGATATCATTGGAGGTGTGGCCTAGATGTATGAATTCTGTGTGATATCATTGGAGGTGTGGCCTATATGTATGCATTCTATGTGATATCTTTGGAGGTGTGGCCTAGATGTATGCATTCTGTGTGATATCTTTGGAGGTACGGTCTATGGATAAGGAAACTTTACGCTACATTTAACTAGTCATTTACAAATTAATTGGACGTCAGCAGAGACATATTTATGAAAACGTTTATGTGGAATCAGAAGTTTTACGTTTTCTCTCTGATTTTGGGGACATTTGTGTATTTCTCAAATATACTTCTATAATAGAACTATTTCCCTCAGCAGCAGGAACATCCCAGTAACACAGAAGTATTTATACCTCAAAGGGCTACTGATGCTTTAACTAATCTTCCCCAATGTCATCTTCACGTCAGAACTGTAACAAACCCTGCACCTGTTAGTTTTACACGATAAGGACAGGTTTTCAGCCTCTGGATGTTCTCATTCAGTGAGAGCTAACAGAGATCTTGAAAATGGTGAGTAATTAAGAAATGAAAGTGAAGTTCTTACTGGGTGTCCTTTTGTATTTTAAACAAGTCTGATAAAAGGTAAAACTCACTGTGATTGGTTGCGATGTCCGGCCCAAGGTCTATTAAGCAATGATGAAGCTTTAGCAACAGAAGACCGGACACCGGCCCTTTAACCCAGTAATGCAAAATTATGTACATGTGTAGATCGGAGGGATGTAGCGGACTGGGAAATCGAGACGGCCCTGGACCCAACACATGCACAAAACTGATGGTGAATGGCGTAAAAAAAATAATAAATGACGAGTTGCTTTTTTATGCATATCCAAATACTTTAAAAAAAACTCATAAAAATAAAATGCTATTTACCCCAAAACAAAAAAGCTTTTAAAAAAAAAAAAAAGGATTAATTGTCCAACAAAAAACAAAACCTGAAATAGCGAGGTAGCCTTAAAAAAAAAAAAAAAGTTATGGCTCTCAGAATGCCATGAGGCAAAAAGAAACAACAACATTTGTGGTTCCTTAAGGGGTTAAAAAGTCACGATGCCAGAATTAACCCATTACAGCTATGAGAATGTCAGTGAGACTTTAGGACTAAGCGTTCCAGGAGGGAAGGTCACCATCCCCCGCTTTCTTACAGAATCCCTCCAGCAGTGTCTCCGCTCTCAGGGGTCCCTGACAGACATCTTTAAACAACCTTGTGTGGGAAGATAAAGCCTCCTGGCTGTGGCTCTAATTAATTTCCTCCCTATCTCTCCATCCTGTGTATAGAAGAGAAGCCGCCCTCCAAGGGACTATGGCGCTTCCATAACTACACTGGAACCCAACATCTTCATCTGTCCTTTACAGACTCAGCCCCCGAGGGGTTCACACACAGAAGATGCCATAGAGGATCTAGAACGGTGATTCCCTTGCGTTGTATGTGGATATTAGACCTGATTGCCCATGTGAGGGAGGAATAGGACCACCCTGACCCCGGCCCATCGCAGCTGCTGCCTCCATGCTGTGTTGTATCTACACGATTACATGACGTTTGTTCCGATCAGGCAGGTCAGTAGTGTGGAGGCCGGTAGGGACTTTACCGGACCTTATATTGGAGGCTCATTCCTGGACTGACTCGTTGTATGATCAGACATTGCTGCGGATCCCGGCACACGCGCTCTCAGCGAGTCCTTTCCATGGGGAGATGGTTTTGTTCTCTCGCTCACAGATGACTGACCCGGAGCATCTGTTAATGGCTTCATTTCACACTCTCTGCTGAGTTCCATCAAAGCCTCCAGTCAACCATGAATACTCCGCTATTTTCTTTATGCTTCAGCCTGTTGTACAGTGAGATTCTGCCGGTCTGTCTTGGTTTCCCCCTCAACTCCTGAATGGGATCACAAGGCACAGGGCGGTAAAACCGTGACAACCCGGGGCCCTGAATGGCTTGACTCAGTTCGGAGGAGTCAGAATAGTATATTTATCTCCTTAGGCTACGCGCACACAGTGCGTAATTTGCTGCAGAATATACGCTTTGAAAACTAAAGAAATTCACATTTTGATGCGAAATAGGCGCAGTTTTATGCTGCAGATTGTGGTACATTTTTGTTTTTTTATAAACTAGACATATACAATTCGCAAGCGGAAACGCAAGATAAATGAACACGCTACAGATTTTAAGACACGCACCGTGTACAGGAGATTTACTTTGCTGGTACTGGATTACGCTGCGGATTTGCCGCATGTAATACGCATCGTGTGCATTTGGCCTTACAGTGACTAGAAGAAACAACTTTCCCCATAAGCTCAGCGCCATGGCAGCACTATAAATGCCCTATACATCAGTGCCAGCGTGGAGGCTGTTATTTTAGGGATAACGAACAGCGATCAGCCTCTTCATTCCACCGCTAATGGAAGAAGCAGAGAGGAAAAGGTGGAGAAGATTCATCTCCCACAGTGGGGCGTCTTAAGGTCCCAGCCTATACATTGCTTCTTCTCTCCTGCTGATCCAATCATACAGGGAATGACTAACCCCGGGCTGCAGTGAACAGGACGGAGACAAGAGCCTGGAGGGATGTGGCCGATCACACGGAGGAGAATTTACTAACATGCAAGCTGCGGCCCAGGACCAAGGACGTAATTCTGAGCAATCAAGTCCATAATTCCAGCATCTTAATACAATAGAGGGACTGCACAACTCCAGAAGGTCAAGATGCTCCAAGCAAAGTATGCAGACACCAATATGTAAGAATGAGGGTCAAGAAAGTAAGAAATTAAGTGAACCCAGGCGCCCCCAATGACAGACGATGCCGGCCCCTCGAGGTCTCACTTTCAGCATTGTCACTAAGGCTAAAGATGGCTACAGGCAGGAGACGGGAGCCGGGCGTGAGCTGGAGGACTGACTGGGGTTACATTAGTACTTGTGGCAGATTACATTGTACAGATGGTTTTCAGGACCCTCCTGAGCAACGTGTCATATAGGCGGTCCCACATATTTGGACATATCTACATCTCCGCACCGTCCATCTTTTTTTTTTTTTAAATCATTCTGTCCCACAATTTATTTAAAATGTCCCGACTTGTTTTTAAAGCACCAGGTTATGTCTCAGATGTTCTGTCATTTACTCATCAGACCAATAAATGAGAACAATTATTTTGTTTCCTACTTCTATTCAGTCATGTCATTTTTAGTTCGCACAGTCTACATGAGGCGGCGGGCAGGACGGACATCGCACAGTCTACATGAGGCGGCGGGCAGGACGGACATCGCACAGTCTACATGAGGCGGCGGGCAGGACGGACATCGCACAGTCTACATGAGGCGGCGGGCAGGACGGACATCGCACAGTCTACATGAGGCGGCGGGCAGGACGGACATCGCACAGTCTACATGAGGCGGCGGGCAGGACGGACATCGCACAGTCTACATGAGGCGGCCGGCAGGACGGACATCGCACAGTCTACATGAGGCGGCGGGCAGGACGGATATCGCACAGTCTACATGAGGCGGCGGGCAGGACGGACATCGCACAGTCTACATGAGGCGGCGGGATGGACAGACATCACACAGTCTACATGAGGCGGCGGGCAGGACGGACATCGCACAGTCTACATGAGGCGGCCGGCAGGACGGACATCGCACAGTCTACATGAGGCGGCGGGCAGGACGGACATCGCAGTCTACATGAGGCGGCGGGCAGGACGGACATCGCAGTCTACATGAGGCGGCGGGCAGGACGGACATCGCACAGTCTACATGAGGCGGCGGGCAGGACGGACATCGCACAGTCTACATGAGGCGGCGGGCAGGACGGACATCGCACAGTCTACATGAGGCGGCCGGCAGGACGGACATCGCACAGTCTACATGAGGCGGCGGGCAGGACGGACATCGCAGTCTACATGAGGCGGCGGGCAGGACGGACATCGCAGTCTACATGAGGCGGCGGGCAGGACGGACATCGCACAGTCTACATGAGGCGGCGGGCAGGACGGACATCGCACAGTCTACATGAGGCGGCGGGCAGGACGGACATCGCACAGTCTACATGAGGCGGCGGGCAGGACGGACATCGCACAGTCTACATGAGGCGGCGGGCAGGACGGACATCGCACAGTCTACATGAGGCGGCGGGCAGGACGGACATCGCACAGTCTACATGAGGCGGCGGGCAGGACGGACATCGCACAGTCTACATGAGGCGGCGGGCAGGACGGACATCGCACAGTCTACATGAGGCGGCGGGCAGGACGGACATCGCACAGTCTACATGAGGCGGCGGGCAGGACGGACATCGCACAGTCTACATGAGGCGGCGGGCAGGACGGACATCGCACAGTCTACATGAGGCGGCGGGCAGGACGGACATCGCACAGTCTACATGAGGCGGCCGGCAGGACGGACATCGCACAGTCTACATGAGGCGGCGGGCAGGACGGATATCGCACAGTCTACATGAGGCGGCGGGCAGGACGGACATCGCACAGTCTACATGAGGCGGCGGGCAGGACGGACATCGCACAGTCTACATGAGGCGGCCGGCAGGACGGACATCGCACAGTCTACATGAGGCGGCGGGCAGGACGGACATCGCAGTCTACATGAGGCGGCGGGCAGGACGGACATCGCAGTCTACATGAGGCGGCGGGCAGGACGGACATCGCACAGTCTACATGAGGCGGCGGGCAGGACGGACATCGCACAGTCTACATGAGGCGGCGGGCAGGACGGACATCGCACAGTCTACATGAGGCGGCGGGCAGGACGGACATCGCACAGTCTACATGAGGCGGCGGGCAGGACGGACATCGCACAGTCTACATGAGGCGGCGGGCAGGACGGACATCGCACAGTCTACATGAGGCGGCGGGCAGGACGGACATCGCACAGTCTACATGAGGCGGCGGGCAGGACGGACATCGCACAGTCTACATGAGGCGGCGGGCAGGACGGACATCGCACAGTCTACATGAGGCGGCGGGCAGGACGGACATCGCACAGTCTACATGAGGCGGCGGGCAGGACGGACATCGCACAGTCTACATGAGGCGGCGGGCAGGACGGACATCGCACAGTCTACATGAGGCGGCCGGCAGGACGGACATCGCACAGTCTACATGAGGCGGCGGGCAGGACGGACATCGCACAGTCTACATGAGGCGGCGGGCAGGACGGACATCGCACAGTCTACATGAGGCGGCGGGCAGGACGGACATCGCACAGTCTACATGAGGCGGCGGGCAGGACGGACATCGCACAGTCTACATGAGGCGGCGGGCAGGACGGACATCGCACAGTCTACATGAGGCGGCGGGCAGGACGGACATCGCACAGTCTACATGAGGCGGCGGGCAGGACGGACATCGCACAGTCTACATGAGGCGGCGGGCAGGACGGACATCGCACAGTCTACATGAGGCGGCGGGCAGGACGGACATCGCACAGTCTACATGAGGCGGCGGGCAGGACGGACATCGCACAGTCTACATGAGGCGGCGGGCAGGACGGACATCGCACAGTCTACATGAGGCGGCGGGCAGGACGGACATCGCACAGTCTACATGAGGCGGCGGGCAGGACGGACATCACACAGTCTACATGAGGCGGCGGGCAGGACGGACATCGCACAGTCTACATGAGGCGGCGGGATGGACAGACATCACACAGTCTACATGAGGCGGCGGGCAGGACAGACATCACACAGTCTACATGAGGCGGCGGGCAGGACGGACATCGCACAGTCTACATGAGGCGGCGGGATGGACAGACATCACACAGTCTACATGAGGCGGCGGGCAGGACGGACATCGCACAGTCTACATGAGGCGGCGGGCAGGACGGACATCGCACAGTCTACATGAGGCGGCGGGCAGGACGGACATCGCACAGTCTACATGAGGCGGCAGGCAGGACGGACATCGCACAGTCTACATGAGGCGGCGGGCAGGACGGACATCGCACAGTCTACATGAGGCGGCGGGCAGGACGGACATCGCACAGTCTACATGAGGCGGCGGGCAGGACGGACATCGCACAGTCTACATGAGGCGGCCGGCAGGACGGACATCGCACAGTCTACATGAGGCGGCCGGCAGGACGGACATCGCACAGTCTACATGAGGCGGCGGGCAGGACGGACATCGCACAGTATACATGAGGCGGCGGGCAGGACAGACATCACACAGTCTACATGAGGCGGCGGGCAGGACGGACATCGCACAGTCTACATGAGGCGGCGGGCAGGACGGACATCGCACAGTCTACATGAGGCGGCGGGCAGGACGGACATCGCACAGTCTACATGAGGCGGCCGGCAGGACGGACATCGCACAGTCTACATGAGGCGGCGGGCAGGACGGACATCGCAGTCTACATGAGGCGGCGGGCAGGACGGACATCGCAGTCTACATGAGGCGGCGGGCAGGACGGACATCGCACAGTCTACATGAGGCGGCGGGCAGGACGGACATCGCACAGTCTACATGAGGCGGCGGGCAGGACGGACATCGCACAGTCTACATGAGGCGGCCGGCAGGACGGACATCGCACAGTCTACATGAGGCGGCGGGCAGGACGGACATCGCAGTCTACATGAGGCGGCGGGCAGGACGGACATCGCAGTCTACATGAGGCGGCGGGCAGGACGGACATCGCACAGTCTACATGAGGCGGCGGGCAGGACGGACATCGCACAGTCTACATGAGGCGGCGGGCAGGACGGACATCGCACAGTCTACATGAGGCGGCGGGCAGGACGGACATCGCACAGTTTACATGAGGCGGCGGGCAGGACGGACATCGCACAGTCTACATGAGGCGGCCGGCAGGACGGACATCACACAGTCTACATGAGGCGGCGGGCAGGACGGACATCGCACAGTCACTGCGGTCTCTGCAGATTTGGACAGTGTAGAATGTCTGGGCTGCTCTGGAGATTGGTGTTGAGAGCTTCCTGCAATTTCGGAGCGGCCCCCATGATGGCAGCTGTGTACTTGTTCATCATCCAGTCAGCTGAGTAAATTATCCGCTGTTGTGGTGAGGGTCACCACGCTCCTGACACCACATCTCACGCCTCGTTTACTGGACAAATGAAGTATCTTTCATGAAGACCAAGACAGGATATAGAGTCTGAGCGCTGCGCGCCTTATCCCAGGGGAGAGCGAATCTCCATGTGAAATAGTTAAGTAATCACCTAAAGTCCATCCTCTTCTCCTCTGCAGCCTCAGCAGTGGGTACCCCGTTCTGGAATTGCTGTGCCCCATTGAATCTTCTTACACATGTCCGCATTGTAATTTTTACTGGTCTTACTTCTCTATTTTCGCAGTGTATTTTCTACAGGTAAAGCTGTAAAATACTGGAAGACCGGCATAGGCAAAATCAGCATCACAAACCGCTGCAATTTACAGTAGAATCACGCGAGTTTTTTGCCGCAAAAACTATTGTACGACAAGAACTACTCATGTACATGATCCCTAATGGTGTATTCACACGTGCAGGCTGAATTACATTTTTTAGGCAGTTTTTGAAGCCAAAACCAGGAGTGGGATCATAAAGGGAGAGAACGTATAAGGAACAAACACTTCCCTTATTGGAACTCAAAACTGGTGTAAAACCACGGCTCTGGTCTGTGCGACACGCCACGGCTACACGTACAAGCGGCCAAAGTGCGTATTTACAGGTGGGTGGATTGTGCAGCTGAAAGCACTTCATAAATACCCAGTGATATTAATCATCGGAACAACTACTTGTATTGAGATGAAGTTTTGCACGGCACTAATTTCGATGTGTAAATACACAATAAGGCTATGTTCATATTTTCGGTTTTTGCAGCATATTTAGGAATGAATCTTGCCACGTTTATTAATATAAAAAGTATTTTCATGTAATATTTACAAAAACAACCTGGCAAAAATGTCAGGTGGGAACAGAATGCTGCAGCTTTACACAGACTTTTTGTAGCACTGCAGTTGGGAATGCAGAGATCTTACAATAGTTGCCGTCCATAGAAGTAGTGAGTAATTTACAACGATCAGCCATAACCTGCCTAATATTGTGTAGTCTCCCTCGTGCCCCCGTACAGCTCTGACCCGTCGAGGCCTGGACTCCACAAGACGTCTGCAGGTTCCTGTGGTTTCCGGCACTAGACGTCAGCAGCGGATCCTTGTCCTGTCAGGTGTGAGGTGCGGCCTCCAGCTCATCCCACAGATGATCAATCAGATTGAGATCTGGGGAATTTGCAGACACCTTAAAGTCTTTGCCATGTTTCTCAGACCGTTCCTGAATGAGGTTTGCAGTGTGGCGGGGGCGTTATCCTGCAGTGTGGCGGGGGCGTTATCCTGCAGTGTGGTGGGGGCGTTATCCTGCAGTGTGGCGGGGGCGTTATCCTGCAGTGTGGCGGGGGCCGTTATCCTGCAGTGTGGCGGGGGCGTTATCCTGCAGTGTGGCAGGGGGCGTTATCCTGCAGTGTGGCGGGGGCGTTATCCTGCAGTGTGGCGGGGGCATTATCCTGCAGTGTGGTGGGGGCATTATCCTGCAGTGTGGCGGGGGCGTTATCCTGCAGTGTGGTGGGGGCGTTATCCTGCAGTGTGGCGGGGGCGTTATCCTGCAGTGTGGCGGGGGCCGTTATCCTGCAGTGTGGCGGGGGCATTATCCTGCAGTGTGGTGGGGGCGTTATCCTGCAGTGTGGCGGGGGCGTTATCCTGCAGTGTGGCGGGGGCCGTTATCCTGCAGTGTGGCGGGGGCGTTATCCTGCAGTGTGGCAGGGGGCGTTATCCTGCAGTGTGGCGGGGGCGTTATCCTGCAGTGTGGCGGGGGCATTATCCTGCAGTGTGGTGGGGGCGTTATCCTGCAGTGTGGCGGGGGCGTTATCCTGCAGTGTGGTGGGGGCGTTATCCTGCAGTGTGGCGGGGGCGTTATCCTGCAGTGTGGCGGGGGCCGTTATCCTGCAGTGTGGCGGGGGCGTTATCCTGCAGTGTGGCAGGGGGCGTTATCCTGCAGTGTGGCGGGGGCGTTATCCTGCAGTGTGGCGGGGGCATTATCCTGCAGTGTGGTGGGGGCATTATCCTGCAGTGTGGCGGGGGCGTTATCCTGCAGTGTGGCGGGGGCATTATCCTGCAGTGTGGTGGGGGCATTATCCTGCAGTGTGGCGGGGGCATTATTCTGCTGACAGGGGGCACTTCTGTTAGGCAATACCACTGCCATGACGAGGGGTCTGCAGCAATGTTTAGGTCGGTGGTACGTGTCACATCCACGTGAATGTCAGGATACAAGGTTTCCCTGCAGAACATTGTCCAGATCATCACTCTGCCCCCGCCCGGCTTGTCTTCTTCCCATAATGGTTCCTGGTGCCATCTCTTCTCCAGGTAAGTGACGCACACGGCTGTCCACATGATGTAACGGGATTCATCGGACCAGGCACCTTCTTCCATTGCTCCAGTTCTGATGATCACATGCCCATTGTTGGGGCTTTCGGTGGTGGGCAGGGGTCAGCATGGGCCCTCTGATCGGTCTGCAGCTGCACAGCCCCAATATACAGCGAGCTGCGATGCTCTGCGTGTTCTGACATCTTTCTATCATAGTCAGCAGTAATTTGGAAGCGGACCAGACGGGCTACACCGGGAACACCGCACACAAGACCAGTAACACCCCACAAGACCGGACGTTGTGGAGATTCTCTGACCTAGTCGTCTACACATCACAATTTGGCCCCGGTCACAGTCACTCAGATTCTTTTGCTTGGTCAGGCGCCGTTGTAATGAGATGATATATCGGTCAGTAATCTTCTGTTATGGGTGAACTATGTAAATGTAAGTTGAACAAATGTAGCAATTCTCTAAACCAAGTCAGAAACGCTCAGCGTTAATATTGAAGCTATGGCATGGAGTCCTAGGTGGGTGCAGGTTCTATACTTTAGCACAATGTGGCTGCCTTATTATTAGGAAACACGGATGTTCTGGATCAGCTTCTCTGAAAGCTCGGACGTTGCCTCTAAAACGCATGTTCTTTGTTGATGTAGGTAAAAAGAACCAAACTTCACTCAATGAAGAATCAAGAGTAATTCACAGACTCACTACAAAGAGATTCAAGACAAGAAAAGACATTCCATCTGACCGCTAATAAAACATGTCGCTATTCTGCACAGTAAAAAGCACTTCCTACAAAGAAGTCCAGGTGACAATGTCATCAGCTCACAGCATCATGTGCCTAAGAACAGCCGGTCACACCGGCACCAGCCGCGCCATGGGGCAAGCCTGCCAGAGTGAGATGTGAACTGTGCCCCGTATCCTGATGCTCCTCATTCTGCCAAACATAAAAAATCGGTGTCGTCAAATGGCAGCTGTTAATCTCCTGAAGTTATATCCTGCGTTACTAGTCTCCTCTTCATCTCATACACGAATCCCGCCAGGAGTAGAGCTGGGCCCTATAATTACTCTCGGGGGGTCCCTCCTCCCACTCCCTGGTCTACGGAGGTGAAGCCGTCTAAAGGACAACGACCGTCCACTAATGATTTCCTGCAGGCAGCGCGTAATATCACACAAAGAGAGCTAATGAACAAAGGCAATCTACGTGTAATCACAAACTGCAGATTCACAGCTTGAGATCCGTTCTTTTCTCTTAAATTCCATAATGATTCCAGATGGCAATCAGTGAATCCGCAAAACAAATCCACAAGATGGAGTTCTCATCCTGTGCGCTCCTTACAATTGTGACCATTGACATAACTGAACCTCATGTCTGAAATACACATCTACTAACACATGCTGTCCTGTTCCCAGGGTACACACAAACCTTTAGGACCAGGCTGAGATGACACTACAAAAAGCTCCACAAAGAATTAAGCAGAGAGGGGATGGAGAGGAGATCAGTGTAAGGAGAGAAGATCAGTGTAAGGAGAGAAGACGGAGAGGAGATCAGCGTAAAGAGAGAAGACGGAGAGGAGATCAGCGTAAAGAGAGAAGACGGAGAGGAGATCAGTGTAAGGAGAGAAGAACAGTGTAAGGAGAGAAGAACAGTGTAAGGAGAGAAGACGGATATGAGACCAGTGTAAGAAGATGGAGAGGAGATCAGTGTAAGGAGAGAGGACGGAGAAGAGAGTGTAAGGAGAGAAGACAGAGATGAGATCAGTGTAAGAAGATGGAGAGGAGATCAGTGTAAGGAGAGAAGACTTAGAGGAGATCAGTGTAAGAAGAGAAGACAGAGATGAGATCAGTGTAAGGAGAGAGGACGGAGAGGAGAAGACTAAGGAGAGAAGAGGGAGAGGAGATCAGTGTAAGGAGAGAGGACGGAGAGGAGAAGAGTGTAAGGAGAGAAGACGGAGAGGAGATCAGTGTAAGGAGATAAGACGGAGAGGAGATCAGTGTAAGGAGAGAAAACAGAGAGGAGATCAGTGTAAGGAGAGAGGACGGAGAGGAGAAGAGTGTAAGGAGAGAGGACAGAGAGGAGAAGAGTGTAAGGAGAGAAGATCAGTGTAAGGAGAGAAGACGGAGAGGAGATCAGTGTGAGAAGAGAAGACAGAGAGGAGAAGAGTGTAAGGAGAGAGGACGGAGAGGAGAAGAGTGTAAGGAGAGAAGATCAGTGTAAGGAGAGAAGACGGAGAGGAGATCAGTGTAAGAAGAGAAGACAGAGAGGAGAAGAGTGTAAGGAGAGAAAACGGAGAAGAGTGTAAGGAGAGAAGACGGAGATGAGATCAGTGTAAGGAGAGAAGACGGAGATGAGATCAGTGTAAGGAGAGAAGATCAGTGTAAGGAGAGAAGACGGAGAGGAGATCAGTGTAAGAAGAGAAGACAGAGAGGAGAAGAGTGTAAGGAGAGAAAACGGAGAAGAGTGTAAGGAGAGAAGACGGAGATGAGATCAGTGTAAGGAGAGAAGACGGAGAGGAGAAGAGTGTAAGGAGAGAAAACGGAGACGAGTGTAAGGAGAGAAGACGGAGATCAGATCAGTGTAAGGAGAGAAGACGGAAAGGAGATCAGTGTAAGGAGAGATGATGGGGTGGAGATGAGTGTAAGGAGAGAAGACGGAGAGGAGATCAGTGTAAGGAGATAAGACGGAGAGGAGATCAGTGTAAGGAGAGAGGACGGAGAGGAGATCAGTGTAAGGAGAGAGGACGGAGAGGAGAAGAGTGTAAGGAGAGAGGACGGAGAGGAGATCAGTGTAAGGAGAGAAGATCAGTGTAAGGAGAGAAGACGGAGAGGAGATCAGTGTAAGAAGAGAAGACAGAGAGGAGAAGAGTGTAAGGAGAGAAAACGGAGAAGAGTGTAAGGAGAGAAGACGGAGATGAGATCAGTGTAAGGAGAGAGGACGGAGAGGAGAAGAGTGTAAGGAGAGAAGACGGAGATGAGATCAGTGTAAGGAGAGAAGACGGAGAGGAGAAGAGTGTAAGGAGAGAAAACGGAGACGAGTGTAAGGAGAGAAGACGGAGATCAGATCAGTGTAAGGAGAGAAGACGGAAAGGAGATCAGTGTAAGGAGAGATGATGGGGTGGAGATGAGTGTAAGGAGAGAAGACGGAGAGGAGATCAGTGTAAGGAGATAAGACGGAGAGGAGATCAGTGTAAGGAGAGAGGACGGAGAGGAGATCAGTGTAAGGAGAGAGGACGGAGAGGAGAAGAGTGTAAGGAGAGAGGACGGAGAGGAGATCAGTGTAAGGAGAGAAGATCAGTGTAAGGAGAGAAGACGGAGAGGAGATCAGTGTAAGAAGAGAAGACAGAGAGGAGAAGAGTGTAAGGAGAGAAAACGGAGAAGAGTGTAAGGAGAGAAGACGGAGATGAGATCAGTGTAAGGAGAGAGGACGGAGAGGAGAAGAGTGTAAGGAGAGAAGACGGAGATGAGATCAGTGTAAGGAGAGAAGACGGAGAGGAGAAGAGTGTAAGGAGAGAAAACGGAGACGAGTGTAAGGAGAGAAGACGGAGATCAGATCAGTGTAAGGAGAGAGGACGGAAAGGAGATCAGTGTAAGGAGAGATGATGGGGTGGAGATGAGTGTAAGTAAAGGGTCTGGCAGAAGAATTTTGAGGAGTGAGGCTGCAATGGAGAGGGAGGTACTAATTTTGATAACATCACGACACTACAGATGTGCTACACACACACCTAGACAAACTTATACTTAATGACACAAACCATTTATTGCCCACAAGTCACATTAAACCTATATCCTGGCCAGATGAACTCTCCTCCACCACATAGGATAGTCCCGGCCAGTGTTCAGCTCTACTACTGCGTTTGTCTCTTCCACCATCAGAGTAGTTATCCATCAGATATGCAAGTAACGCACGACAACCAGGATAACATTGCGCATAATAAAACAGACAGTCCAGGGTGGAGAAGTCCTAGATAAAAAGCTCCTCTTCAAAAAATTTCTTTGAAAGCAGAGCCCTCACTTTGTGATTGATGAGAGCAGAACCGGCCATTTCTGCTTTAATGGCTGCAACCTCAGGGTCAATCACAAATGATATTACAGTCTGTGGCTGGCAGGTGGCCATGACAGGTCAGGGCACATGCGCCCTTTTTATACAGAGATATTGCAGAAGCGACAGGAGGTGATATCAACCACTCGCTTGTCAGAATGGAACTGACATTATGACAGATCGTCTGCCCAGATCTATGTTACTATTCACCCTAACCACCTATGTAATGTAATCTCATGGAGACAGGACGCCTACGCCAAGGGGCTGAGAAATGGATCTCTGTGATAATGGGAACTATGATGATGTCAGTAACTGGTGCAATACATGAAAGGGGAGCCATGAATGCTGCAGCTACTCCACGAGTAGGAAGAGAAGGGATCTGCAGCTACTCCATGCGTAAAGACAGAGAAGTGATCTGCAATTGGAGTAAAGAAGCTTTAAACATTAGATAGCTACATAGATATGAGGTAGATAGATAGATAGATAGATAGATAGATAGATAGATAGATAGATAGATAGATAGATAGATAGATAGATAGATAGATAGATAGATATGGGATAGGATAGATAGATAGATGATAGATAGGAGATAGATGAGATAGATAGATATGAGATAGATAGATCGATAGATATGAGATAGATCGATAGATATGAGATAGATAGATAGATAGATAGATAGATAGATAGATAGATAGATAGATAGATAGATAGATAGATAGATAGATAGATATGGGATAGGATAGATAGATAGATGATAGATAGGAGATAGATGAGATAGATAGATATGAGATAGATAGATCGATAGATATGAGATAGATAGATCGATATGAGATAGATAGATAGATAGATAGATAGATAGATAGATAGATAGATAGATAGATAGATAGATAGATAGATAGATAGATAGATAGATAGATAGATAGATAGATATGGGATAGGATAGATAGATAGATGATAGATAGATAGATAGATAGATAGATAGATAGATAGATAGATAGATAGATAGATAGATAGATAGATAGGAGATAGATGAGATAGATAGATATGAGATAGATAGATCGATAGATATGAGATAGATAGATCGATATGAGATAGATAGATAGATAGATAGATAGATAGATAGATAGATAGATAGATAGATAGATAGATAGATAGATAGATATGAGATAGATAGATAGATAGATAGATAGATAGAGAGATAGATAGATAGATAGATAGATAGATATGAGATAGATAGATAGATAGATAGATAGATAGATATGAGATAGATAGATAGATAGATATGAGATAGATAGATAGATAGATAGATAGATAGATAGATAGATAGATAGATAGATAGATAGATAGATAGATAGATAGATAGATAGATAGATAGATAGATAGATAGATAGATAGATAGATAGATATGAGATAGATAGATAGATAGATAGATAGATAGATAGATAGATAGATAGATAGATAGATAGATAGATATGAGATAGATATGAGATAGATAGATAGATAGATAGATAGATAGATAGATAGATAGATAGATAGATAGATAGATAGATAGATAGATAGATAGATAGATAGATAGATATGAGATAGATAGATAGATAGATATGAGATAGATAGATAGATAGATAGATAGATAGATAGATAGATATGAGATAGATAGATAGATAGATAGATAGATAGATAGATATGAGATAGATATGAGATAGATAGATAGATAGATAGATAGATAGATAGATAGATAGATAGATAGATAGATAGATAGATAGATAGATGATTACATAGAGTGCACTGGGAGCGGTTCGTATATTTAGCAGGAGATGTGCAGTGCGATGCTCTGGATACTATTCCCAGGACTGTAATGTAAATGAAATGTTTTGTCAGCGTTCCTTCACATAGAGCAGAATACCTGCAAACATTTACCCTAACAGATGGTCCTCCGCCGTCCCATAAACTCCCTTATTAGCTCATTTCCCTGCCGCTGTCAGCACATTTATCATACAGGGAATGAGCGCTGCTCACAGGAGAGGAGACGGCCGCACACACCAGCCTCTCGCTGTAGAGCGGGAGCTTTTTGGGTCACTGTGTCCTCTATAGAGGGTGCCTGGGTCTCCCATACTCCCCTGAGTGGTCTGCAGAGCATCACACGGACCCCCTCCTCTGTAGTGCAGGGCAGAGTCACACTCGAAGCTGCTCGGAGAGATCTACGATGATGGTTTCATTGCGCTCGCACATCTGGGCGCTGAAGTCGGTTTATGACACAGATGTGCAGTTCTTGCGGCAGGAGGAGACATTAATCAAAACTACTCCCAAGGTTGAAAACGTTATCAGAAATTCAGACTGGAGTCGGTAAAGGTCATTTACAATGTCCGGAGCACAAATGGTGGACATCAGACAGAAATAAAGCATCCCTATAGGGTGTGTCGCCCCTCACAACGTAGTCACTGCCTGGTAACTCCTAAGGACTTCTTCACATGAACGGATTCCTGGTCTGCGCGCGGTCCGTTTTACTGATGAATACAAGTCTTTGGGGCTATTTAAACATTATTTTTTTCACGGAGCGAGTGGCCGTCGCGGGAAACTCACAGCATGTCCTGTTCTGGTTGAAGGGATGTAAAAAAAAAAAGACACGACAAAGACAGTATCTGTGAGCCGTTTGTTTTTCACGGATCAATTGCTCCAGAAATGCAGGAAGCGCTCGCAGCGGAGAAACACGGACAGATGGACGCGACACGGACACAAAATGGACCCGCTCCTGTGAATAAGACCCAACTTATCTCCATGACACTTATTTTCCCAGCAAAAAATATTCAGACTCCACCCCCTTATATTCTTTTCCATCCTCTATCACAAGCAACAGGTGTCATGTGACTGACAACTAAGCGCCACCCAGAGTGGGCATCAGTGTAATATTCGATTATGACGGGCAATGTGAGGCCCATGGGATGGCCGTTTGCGCTTTCCATAGAAAGATTTATAGATGCTCTTGGAGTCATTGATTCTGCAGCAGATTAATGCCCCCCCATGAGTTTCTTCAGATCAGTCAATCAATACCTCAGATTTATGATCAGTTTATCAGAGATGCCAGCGCCAGATGTCAGGTGATTTATGAGATTGTCCTGGTACGGTGGGTCACGCTGGTGCCGCTGCGGACTGGGCACGACATTGTGTGACTGAGCGTTCAGACCCCAGACTCCTCTCCCAGACATCCGCAGTCATTACAGCAACAACACCCGAGCGTCTCATCTGAAACCATTCCCTGCAGTCTGTGGGTACATTTTATCGATCCCATTAAAAACTCCTTTCCTCCTGCGTGCGGCTCACAAGGACAGACAGGCGACATCTGGCGCATTACACCCATAAAGAGGACTCCTCCGGCCCCTCACACACATTATCGTCTTCACCACCAAATCGGCAATTTCTACTTCATCACTGGAGTCGTGGAGGAGGCTGCGGCACAATCAGGACAGAAGGTGGAACCTTGTAGGAAGGCACGGCCGCAGGGAGCCCCGAGAAGATGTTAGGACCCCCCCAAATCATTAGACACACAAAGAGTGGAAACGTCTAAGCCCGATAATGGGACGATGCTCAGAGAACGGTGGAGCCTGAGGAGCGAGACCCTCCAGACACATAAATACACGTGTAGCGCCCCACACATACCATCCCCGCCCCACCAGGAGCCCCACACATACCATCCCCCCCCACATACCATCCCCCCCCACCAGGAGCCCCACACATACCATCCCCCCCACCAGGAGCCCCACACATACCATCCCCCCCCCACCAGGAGCCCCACACATACCATCCCCCCCCACCAGGAGCCCCACACATACCATCCCCCCCCCACCAGGAGCCCCACACATACCATCCCCCCCACCAGGAGCCCCACACATACCATCCCCCCCCCACCAGGAGCCCCACACATACCATCCCCCCCACCAGGAGCCCCACACATACCACCCCCCCTCCACCAGGAGCCCCACACATACCACCCCCCCCTCCACCAGGAGCCCCATATAACACCCAGTATGCCGTGTTCTGAAACACTTATCTATCTGCAAAGGACCTACAGCTCTGTTCATCCAGATTTTCCTGATTCTTGAATAGAATGTCAGGCAGTGAAGACTGACACTTACACAGGCAGAACGTGTGGGGAGATCTGGGTGATCATCCATATGGGCAGTGTCCGAGCAGTCATTAGTGCTGGTCACCCGGCATCTGTTACCCATGTAGAAAATGAAGAGAACTTAAAAACAGCTGAATAGCAGAAGATGAAAGTTTTCATACAAGAGGACGGCTCAGGATGAGATGTTTCGGGGGCTGTTTTTTGGGGGATAATATCACAATTCCTGCACCTTGTTGTGGAATGGAATAAACAATCTCCACTATCCTCAAAAATGAATAAAGAAAACAAAGTCACGTCTCGGGGGTCCACTGCTGATCTGCCGGGGCGTGGGAATGTGCTCGTATCCGGCAGTTAAGTGGTTAATGCTGACACCGTGACCTGCGCGGTTTGATGGTGAGCGCTCTATTATCATACATGGCACCAGGGATTCTGCCTTCTCCACGGGTCAAATCCATTAAGAGCGTGAAAGTGTGAGCTGGAGACGGCTCATCCCTGACCCTCGCCTCAGCAGGAGCTGGTTAGGAAATTCATTATCGTAAGAAGGAGCCGGCGCCTTCAGATGAAGAAAGGACGAGCGTAGCGATAAACGCGGAGATCAGCGGAGCAGGACGACCATGTGCGGACGAATATCGGGGGCATCACATAGTGAAAAGATAAAACAGAAGACGCATCTTACAATAGTGGACGGGGTATGATCTGCTGCACTATTACTACTCCACCTGTCAGATATTCCCGGGCACATTGCTGCCAGATCCAGACGGTGGTCTCCGACATGTGAAGGGGCAGCTCCGGCATTAGGGCAGCTCCGGCACTAGGGCAGCTCCGGCACTAGGGCAGCTCCATCACATCTTCTTACCGTGCGTATCAGTGACATCAGGAGCGGATCATGGCGGCTGCGCCTCCTCCCTGCCTCATATGATCATTGCTGCTTTATCTGCAAATATTCCTCATCAAACCTGAGCTCATGAATATTGTGATGCTACAATCCCCGACACTGTGACGCTACAATCCCCGACACTGTGACGCTACAATCCCCGACACTGTGACGCCACAATCACCGACGTTTTTATTGGATTCTGTTATTACATCCATGATGTTACAGACAGTGCTTTCAACGTCCACAGAAAACTAAAGCTGAACAGGACAGGCTCTGGGAGCATCGCTTGCGTCCCGTCCAGTAAGATGGCGGTGCCCGGAGCGTCCCGTCCAGTAAGATGGCGGTGCCCGGAGCGTCCCGTCCAGTAAGATGGCGGTGCCCGGAGCGTCCCGTCCAGTAAGATGGCGGTGCCCGGAGCGTCCCGTCCAGTAAGATGGCGGTGCCCGGAGCTTCCCGTCCAGTAAGATGGCGGTGCCCGGAGCGTCACGTCCAGTAAGATGGCGGTGCCCGGAGCGTCCCGTCCAGTAAGATGGCGGGGCCCGGAGCGTCCCGTCCAGTAAGATGGCGGGGCCCGGAGCGTCCCGTCCAGTAAGATGGCGGGGCCCGGAGCGTCTCGTCCAGTAAGATGGCGGTGCCCGGAGCGTCCCGTCTAGTAAGATGGCGGTGCCCGGAGCGTCCCGTCCAGTAAGATGGCGGTGCCCGGAGCGTCCCGTCCAGTAAGATGGCGGTGCCCGGAGCGTCCCGTCCAGTAAGATGGCGGTGCCCAGAGCGTCCCGTCCAGTAAGATGGCGGGACCCGGAGCGTCCCGTCCAGTAAGATGGCGGGGCCCGGAGCGTCTCGTCCAGTAAGATGGTGGTGCCCGGAGCGTCCCGTCCAGTAAGATGGCGGTGCCCGGAGCGTCCCGTCCAGTAAGATGGCGGTGCCCAGAGCGTCCCGTCCAGTAAGATGGCGGTGCCCGGAGCGTCCCGTCCAGTAAGATGGCGGTGCCCGGAGCGTCCCGTCCAGTAAGATGGCGGTGCCCGGAGCGTCCCGTCCAGTAAGATGGCGGTGCCCGGAGCGTCCCGTCCAGTAAAATGGCGGTGCCCGGAGCGTCCCGTCCAGTAAGATGGCGGTGCCCGGAGCGTCACGTCCAGTAAGATGGCGGTGCCCGGAGCGTCACGTCCAGTAAGATGGCGGTGCCCGGAGCGTCCCGTCCAGTAAGATGGCGGTGCCCGGAGCGTCCAGTAAGATGGCGGTGCCCGGAGCGTCCCGTCCAGTAAGATGGCGGTGCCTGGAGCGGAGGACACTTGCTACACCTTACACTATTTCATCGGCACGGAATAGAGGAGACTCCGTCACCAGATACAGCGGGGATAACAACAGGGACGAGACCTCTGAGCCTCCCAGCCCATCGACTCATGCCGGGCGCACAGGATAAAGCTACGGGAAGGGGGGACATGCTGGTAATAGTGGACCAGCTGTGTGAGGGTTAATAAAAGAGAATTGTGCCTTATTCCGGAGCCCGGCTGTCTCTGCCGCTGATGGTGACACGAGCTGAAGGCGGAGAGGGGCAACGGGCACAGCCAGAAGGAGAGAAGTCAGGACGCATTTAAGATCAGCCGGCATGGAGTAAAGCCAAGCACTTCACTGGGGGAGGGGTACATGGCACACTTATTAACCTGGTCACTGCCAAAGTAATACACTATTGGGGGCTGCAGAGGGGTCATATTAACCTCGTCACTGCCAAGTACTACATTAGACGGGGGTACCTGAGACGTGCATTCATATGTCGCGGTTGACGTGTGATTTATACTGCATTGAGAAGCCGCAGTGTGTAATACCCGTGTACTTCTACTGCGATACGATGCCGTCTTTTATGCGGCTGCAGGAAAAAAACGCAACGAAAAACCAAACAAATCGCAGGAAAAATGAATGTGATTTTCGATAAAACTCAACCGCAAAACGGGAGTGGAATTTAACAATTCATTATCAAACACCTCAGAGGGAGGGAAACGGTTAACTAGCTCCCTGCCCTGCGTGCGTTTGAAGAAAGGCGGCGATTTCGGTAATTATCAGGTTATACTGCGGGAACATCGGACTTGAATGCTGCTAAATGAGCACGGAGCCCAATTAACACCTTCATTGCCTAAGGGATGTCAACAGATAAATAAGAGCAACTTCTAAAAAAGCGCACGGGTAGCAATTAACACCTTCACTGCCAGAGACTCCACTCAGAAAAACTGTGCTCAATGACAATCTCCACCGAGGAAGGAAGACGGAGTGATTATCTGTATGAAGGCCATACACAGGGCGGGGTGTGCACCATCACTGACAATCCTGCAGGGGGCGACACTGAGCCAGTAACATGGGGCGAGCACGGCGCTCTATCATACACTATAGGAGGATGTGGACACGGAGGCCGGTACAAGGTTCACCATTTCTACAATTTCTGTATTAAGGCCCCAGTAGAGATGGAAAAATGTACGCAAAAAGAAAACACGGACTGCAGGGCGGAAATCAGCGGGGACGAAAAAACCGCCAACCGTGCGCTAAACCTGGATTGTGGACACAGCAGCGTTATGTGAGAAGATGTGGGGTGTAAAGTAGTGATGGGGGGGCTGGGGGGGGGGTTACCCGTCACTCATCCCATTATAGAACATTGCAGTTACTTTCCAGCCGGAAATAACTGATAACAGCGAGCAGTAGACTGCATTTACCTGCAGCATTAAAGATAATGTTAGGGGTTTACTGGCAGTCCTATGTAAAACCATATGTAATGTATTGTGCTATTACGAAGTGACAGTCTTGAGTTGAGCAGCCAAATATATGAATGCCAGATGACAAAGTGATGCCCCCGGGTGAGGAAGGGCGGCAAATGAAACGTGGAACACATATAACCCAGTTATGATAAATATAAGCAGAATATGTGGGCGCTATATAAGTAACAGGACATGAACAAGTGAAGAGATGTATGACAGGCAGGACTCCAATAACTGCACGCTGCAAAACCAAAGGAAACTTCTAATAGAGACACACTGCCACCCTGTGGTGAGATTACAGTACTGTACTCAGGGGGACTGAACATAACAGACAAGAGACGCCAGCTCTAACCCGCCAGAGAGGGGCGCCGTAGAGTCACACACATCAGCTAGAAACATTGCCGTGACTGTCAGACAATCCCCTGCCGTTAGATTGTCAGCACATATGGACGAGCTCAAGTGTCAGCAGTTTATAGAGCTGTGATCAGCGGCAGAAAAACCAAACAGCTGAAGACTTACATAAAGTTTCTGCCCCTGTTCAGACCACTGACTACTTCACAATAAGGGTATGTGCACACGAGGGAATTACGTCCGTAATTGACGGACGTATTTCGGCCGCAAGTCCCGGACCGAACACAGTGCAAGGAGCTGGGCTCCTAGCATCATACTTATGTACGATGCTAGAAGTCCCTGCCTCGTTGCAGGACAACTGTCCCTGTAATCATGTTTTCAGTACGGGACAGTGGTTCCACGGAGAGGCAGGGACTCCTAGCGTCGTACATAAGTATGATGCTAGGAGCCCGGCTCCCTGCACTGTGTTCGGTCCGGTACTTGCGGCCGAAATACGTCCGTCAATTACGGACGTAATGCCGTCGTGTGCACACATACCCTAACACCCAATGCGGGACTTTGCAGCCGCGTCATTTCCTTTCCTCCCACCTAGCTGCTGCACATTAGCAGTTTCTAGACATGGAGTATATACAGCTGCAGATGAGGAGATATAGTCAGCGATGGGCAGACGACGGTCATCACGTACAGTGCTCCATGGATCGCCTTCATTTACTTACTGACGAAACATATTATAAGACGAGCACAAGAGCAGCGATCACTATAAACGAGCAACTTTCCATAGCGGAATCAGTCCGGAATCTGCCCCTTTAACATAAGGAGTCAGAACGCCAGCTGGATTAGAGGCAAATTTACCCATAAGGGGCAGACAGAAGTAATAGGGGGGCAGCGCGGAGGTCACTGCTGTACACACGGAGGAGGAGGAGGAGGGGAACTTGTGTTTTCTGTGGTGGTTTAATTAAATATTATAAATAATTAAAGTCTCTCCGACTGGAAAATAATTAAGACCACAAACGACCTCTCGATTTCAGGTGACCTTCTCCGCCACATTCCTCATGACTCACTACCTGAGGGAAGGGCGGTTAACCCCGTCAGTCCTGATGAATGACGGCATAGCCATCTGCTAGACGGAGGGAACGGAGGTAATGATGTAGTGCGGCGCGCACATCCCGGCTCAGCCGGAGTTCACATGTTTACGCTTTGCAATGAAAAGCCTTAGGTCTTATTCAGACGAATGTAAATTTCAATGGCGCATGTATTTCTATGGCGCTGTTCACATGTCCTATTTTAGTCCATTTTCCGAATTCCACAATAGGCTCAAGTCTATGAAGGATCCGTGAAAGCAGGTCCCACACGGGTGCAACTCGGACGTGAGAAATGGCTGTTTGTCACATCCGAGTTTACACTTGTTCGCCTGAATAAGCGCGCCATTTTGTTGCAGTTATCCAAGTCACAACCAGGAGTGGAATCAAAAACATGAGAAGTAGAAGGTCCCGCATACAAGTCCCTCTCAGTGAATTAGAAGATCAACAGAAAGTTACATTTCAGTAATTCAACTCAAAGTGTCTCATATTCTATAGATTCATCACACACAGAGGGATCTCATATATTCTACAGATTCATCACGCACAGAGGGATCTCATATATTCTATAGATTCATCACACACAGAGGGATCTCATATATTCTATAGATTCATCACACACAGAGGGATCTCATATATTCTACAGATTCATCACGCACAGAGGGATCTCATATATTCTATAGATTCATCACACACAGAGGGATCTCATATATTCTACAGATTCATCACGCACAGAGGGATCTCATATATTCTATAGATTCATCACACACAGAGGGATCTCATATATTCTACAGATTCATCACGCACAGAGGGATCTCATATATTCTATAGATTCATCACACACAGAGGGATCTCATATATTCTATAGATTCATCACACACAGAGGGATCTCATATTCTATAGATTCATCACACACAGAGGGATCTCATATATTCTATAGATTCATCACACACAGAGGGATCTCATATATTCTATAGATTCATCACACACAGAGGGATCTCGTATATTCTATAGATTCATCACACAGAGGGATCTCATATATTCTATAGATTCATCACACACAGAGGGATCTCATATATTCTATAGATTCATCACACACAGAGGGATCTCATATATTCTATAGATTCATCACACACAAAGGGATCTCATATATTCTATAGATTCATCACACAGAGGGATCTCATATATTCTATAGATTCATTACACACAGAGGGATCTCGTATATTCTATAGATTCATCACACACAGAGGGATCTCATATATTCTATAGATTTATCACACACAGAGGGATCTCATATATTCTATAGATTCATTACACACAGAGGGATCTCATATATTCTATAGATTCATCACACACAGAGGGATCTCATATATTCTATAGATTCATCACACACAGAGGGATCTCATATATTCTATAGATTCATCACACACAGAGGGATCTCATATATTCTATAGATTCATCACACACAGAGGGATCTCATATATTCTATAGATTCATCACACACAGAGGGATCTCATATATTCTAGATTCATTACACACAGAGGGATCTCATATATTCTATAGATTCATCACACACAGAGGGATCTCATATATTCTATAGATTCATCAAACACAGAGGGATCTCATATATTCTATAGATTCATCACACACAGAGGGATCTCATATATTCTATAGATTCATCACACACAGAGGGATCTCATATATTCTATAGATTCATCACACAGAGGGATCTCATATATTCTATAGATTCATCACACACAGAGGGATCTCGTATATTCTATAGATTCATCACACAGAGGGATCTCATATATTCTATAGATTCATCACACACAGAGGGATCTCATATATTCTATAGATTCATCACACACAGAGGGATCTCGTATATTCTATAGATTCATCACACACAGAGGGATCTCATATATTCTATAGATTCATTACACACAGAGGGATCTCATATATTCTATAGATTCATCACACACAAAGGGATCTCATATATTCTATAGATTCATCACACAGAGGGATCTCATATATTCTATAGATTCATTACACACAGAGGGATCTCGTATATTCTATAGATTCATCACACACAGAGGGATCTCATATATTCTATAGATTCATCACACACAGAGGGATCTCATATATTCTATAGATTCATCACACACAGAGGGATCTCATATATTCTATAGATTCATCACACACAGAGGGATCTCATATATTCTATAGATTCATTACACACAGAGGGATCTCATATATTCTATAGATTCATCACACACAGGGATCTCATATATTCTATAGATTCATCAAACACAGAGGGATCTCATATATTCTATAGATTCATCACACACAGAGGGATCTCATATATTCTATAGATTCATCACACACACAGAGGGATCTCATATATTCTATAGATTCATCACACACACACAGAGGGATCTCGTATATTCTATAGATTCATCACACACAGAGGGATCTCGTATATTCTATAGATTCATCACACACAGAGGGATCTCATATATTCTATAGATTCATCACACACAGAGGGATCTATTTCCAGCAGTTTCTTCTTTTAATGTTGATGATTATGGGAACAGTCACTGAAAACCCAACATTTAGTGTCTCAGAAAATGAGAATATTATATAAGCCCAATTCCAAAAATCATTTTTAAAACTGGAATGTCGTCCTACTGAGAAGTCTGTCCAGTATCTGCCCCCAATACTTGGTCGGGGCTCCTACTCTGCATGAATTACTGCATCAATGCGGCGTGGCATGGAGGTGATCGGCCTGTGGCACTGCTGAGGTGTTATCAATGTGGCGTGGCATGGGGGGCGGATCAGCCTGTGGCACTGATGAGGTGTTATGGAAGCCCAGGTTGTAGGATATCGGCCTTCAGCTCGCCTGCATTGTTGGGTCTCATCTTCCTCTTGACAATACCCTATAGATTCTCTCTGGGGTTTAGGTCAGATGAGTTTGCTGGCAGTGATACTGTGGTTATTGCACCAGGTATTGGTACTTTTGGCAGTGCGGGCAGGTGCCGAATCCTGCTGGAAAATGAAATCAGCGTCTCCATAAGCTGTCAGCAGAGGGAAGCATGAAGTGCTGGGAATGTCCTGCTAGACGCTGCGCTGACTCTGGACTTGATATAAAACAGTAACCAACACCAGCAGATGACACGGCCCCCAAACCATCACTGACTGCGGACACTTTACACTGGAGCGCAGGACACTTGGACTGACGCCTCTCCCTCCAGACTCCGGAACCAAGATTTCCAAATGAAATGCAAAATTTACTTTCCTCTGGACACCGAGCAGCAGACCCGTCATTGTAAAGACTTAGGAAACCTTTGCAGGTGTTTTGTGTTGATTCGCTGATTAGAGGGTCACACCAGGAGGCGACAATTTTCACTAAATTTTGGGTTTTCAGTAACTGTTCCCATAATCATCAACATTAAAAGGAGAAACTGCTGGAAATAGATCCCTCTGTGTAATGAATCCATAGAATATACGAGATCCCTCTGTGTGTAATGAATCTATAGAATATATGAGATCCCTCTGTGTGTGATGAATCTATAGAATATATGAGATCCCTCTGTGTGTGATGAATCTATAGAATATATGAGATCCCTCTGTGTGTGATGAATCTATAGAATATATGAGATCCCTCTGTGTGTGATGAATCTATAGAATATATGAGATCCCTCTGTGTGTGTGATGAATCTATAGAATATACGAGATCCCTCTGTGTGTAATGAATCTATAGAATATATGAGATCCCTCTGTGTGTGATGAATCTATAGAATATATGAGATCCCTCTGTGTGTAATGAATCTATAGAATATACGAGATCCCTCTGTGTGTGATGAATCTATAGAATATATGAGATCCCTCTGTGTGTGATGAATCTGTAGAATATACGAGATCCCTCTGTGTGATGAATCTATAGAATATATGAGATCCCTCTTTGTGTGATGAATCTATAGAATATACGAGATCCCTCTGTGTGTGATGAATCTATAGAATATATGAGATCCCTCTGTGTGTGATGAATCTATAGAATATACGAGATCCCTCTGTGTGATGAATCTATAGAATATATGAGATCCCTCTTTGTGTGATGAATCTATATAATATATGAGATCCCTCTGTGTGTGATGAATCTATAGAATATACGAGAGACACTTTATGAATTTAATTACTGAAATAAATAAACTTTTTGATGATAGACTAATTCATTGAGAAGGACCTGTACTTTACCTTCCTTTAGGCTAAGTTCACACAGAGTTTTTTGACGCGGAAACCGCGCCAAAAAACTCGTCAAAAACGGCCCGAAAATGCCTCCCATTGATTCCAATGGGAGGCGGGGGCGGTTTTCTCCCGCGAGCAGAAAAACCGCCTCGCGGGATAAAGAAGCGACATGCCCTATCTTCGGGGGCTTATGCCTCTGACCTGCCATTGACTTCAATGGGAGGCAGAGAAAGCGTATTTCGTGGCGTTTTATGCCCGCGGGCGAAAAACGCCACGAAAATCGGCGTGCAGGGAGAGGAAAATCTGGCTCAAACTTCCAAACAAAATTTTGAGGCAGAAATTCCGCCTGCAAAATACTCCGTGTGAACACGGCCTTATAATCCACACCTGACATTGACTTCAAAAACTGCATCAAACAGGCACGCGTGAAACCACCCTAAGGCCTTGTTCACACAGTGCAGATTTTGCATGCATTTTTTAAGCCAAAACCAGGAACGGAACCTAACCAGCATAAATATATAAAGTAAGGCTGGTTTGGGCTTAAAGACGCATGGAAAATCTGAATCAAATCTGCGCTGTGTGAACAAGGTCCAAGTGAATGTTCATACGGAGCAACAATGAAACAGCCACAATACGGCCGCGCCGTCAACATGTTCAGCGAGGTCATCAAATTGCTGGTTAATGGCTGCAGTTAAAAATCGCATCAAAAACTGCATGTATTTTTACTGCACCTTATTTGGAGCGTCTTTCGATTCGGTCGCGGTAAGAAAACATGCAGATTTTCAGATACAATTTCCAAATGCACCTCACCCACCACGTCTGAATATATACTTACACTGGTATATACCCCTAAACTAAATGATACACCCAGTCTCCTGCATGGCATGATGTGCAGCGAGGCTTCATCTGGAGTCCGTTCATTATATATATATTACATGGTACAGAACGGCAGCGCTGGTGTAAGATCAGGAAGCAGAAAGTCGGGGACAATTTTATAATATGGTAGATTTATCACTTCTTGCTGTAGGATTTCTCATTTCTTGTTGCCATGATTTCGTTGTGTACGTGGTCTTAGATGTAAAGTGTAACTAAACTCTTAACAAACTTCTGACATGGCATAGAGACAGTTTTAATTGGTGGGGGGTCCGAGCACTGAGACCCTCACCAATTGCTGAAACGACGCAGCTGAAGGTCTCGTGTGAGCGCTCCGCTGCTTCGTGTCTGTTCGGCTTTTTCCGGAAATGTACGGACTCGATAGAAAGTCTATGAGATTATACTCCGGTACATCGGCTTTCCGGAAATAGCCAAACAGACACGAAGCGACGGAGCGCTCACACGAGACCTTCAGCTGCGTCGTTTCAGCAATTGGCGAGGGTCTCCGTGCTCGGACCCCCCCACCAATACAAACTTCTGACATTTCCCGTGGATTTGTTAAACGTTTAGTTACCCTTTAAGGCAAAGTCTATATAAGCTTACCCCTGGATTCAGAGATTTGTCTGTATGGCACATCTGGTTTAAATTCGAAAAAGAGTAAGTGACCGTAAAGGGGTATTCCCACCCCAGACATTTATGATAGATCCACGGGAAATGCCATAAATGTCTCAGGTGGAAATATCCCTTGAAATGTTGCACTATAAGGGTATGTGCACACACACTAATTACGTCCCTGCCTCGCTGCAGGACAACTGTCCCGTACTGAAAACATGATTACAGTACGGGACAGTTGTCCTGCAGCGAGGCAGGGACTCCTAGCATCGTACATAAGTATGATGCTAGGAGCCCGGCTCCCTGCAGTGTGTTCAGTCCGGTACTTGCGGCCGAAATACGTCCGTCAATTACGGACGTAGTTAGTGTGTGTGCACATACCCTGAATATAACATTAATGTATTTCTTCTATCAGCACCCTGTAACGTTTACTCTTCATGGCGCTTTCTGTCATGAATCCCTCATGTATGGATGTGATTTCCACTGCCCCCGGGTATGAAACAGATCTGCTGTGCTCTCCACATGGCACTTGTGTGGTAGCCTGGGGCAAAACAAGCACTCAGCTCTAAAATGAATGTCATCCTGAGGCGGGCGCCATCATCCCGGGAGCGGGGTCTTCCATTCCAGGGTCTCATTATCAGGGCAGCCAGGCTGCAGCATTGCTCATGCACTCACGTAGCGTTGTATGCGGATATGTGCGGTACTCACGGTCATTGCACTGCGGTCCCGAGCTGGACGTCATGGAGCAGTCGCAGGTGAAGCCCTCCCATTGCTGCATGCACACGCCCTGGTTTGCACAGGAATCTTCCTGACAGGTTGTTGTTGGACCTGCAAACCAGCACAGAACAGAGAATTGAACACAGCAGTTTCCCCAAATCTATCCAGCAAGTTCTATAAGCCAAAGCTCAAACTTGTAGCATGCAAATAAAACGACATGTGCCAATCATGCAGAGCTGGACAGCAGCAATCACATGCAGAAACCAGACCCGGGTGCCAGGCAAGCCGCAGTAGTCCGAAGAGCAAACCTGAGAGCACATGCAGGTGAAAACCACAAAGCAAGTCATACAATACACACATGTCAATGACTAAACCTCCCCCCCAGCCCTATAAACCTCCCCATACAGAACCCACCTGTGAAAGAATCTGCAAACTACACAGGGGGGGGGGGGGGGGCTGGACACAATCTCACGGATACACAGACGATACAGATTATAGTTTTCCTGCTCCCCTCATCTGTGTATGTGCATGGACTGTTCTCTTACTGACGGGCTGTTAGTAAATATGGGGATTCTTGGCACCCTCATAGATGAACTCACCACTCACTCTGCATCATGACTCTTGGTGAACTACAAGTAGCAGGACACCCAGTGGGTAGCGGGCAGCAGATAATGGCAGCACACAATGGGGCGCAGTTATATAAACCGTCAGCGTTATGGGGAGACGCCATCCACCAGATCCAGAGCTTCTAGCCGCCATGTTTTGCACGTTTGGGGTTTGCTTTGTCGCCGGTGTAACATTTAGGACATGATATTCGCAGCCTCCTGCTGACGTTTGCTAGAAGTGCAGGTTCCTCCATGTAAACATGAACATATTAGGGAAATGCTCCACTAAAAACGACGTGACACAGAGATGACTGGAATCAGAAGTTACCAATAATCCACATACAAGGCTGTGAAGCTCGGACGCCCTCCGCAGCCTCCCTGTCAGCAGACAACAGGCCACCTAAACCGTATCATAGAAATATAAAGCCTCCGGACAGGGGGACAGCTGCACCCGCCATGGTGGTATCAGGGGGGCTGCTGACAGATCCTCAGGGTGGGGGCTGCTGACGGATCCTCAGGGTGGGGGCTGCTGACGGATCCTCAGGGTGGGGGCTGCTGACGGATCCTCAGGGTGGGGGCTGCTGACGGATCCTCAGGGTGGGGGCTGCTGACGGATCCTCAGGGTGGGGGCTGCTGATGGATCCTCAGGGTGGGGGTTTCTGCAGGGAAATGTTGTCCTCTGTTTTCATTTATTCCAAAAGGGGAGTCTATGCCTGAAGAGATGTATATAAAGCCGCTGATATATCGAGGCTCCTGTATGTGCCGGCTACAAGCTTGTAAGTTCAGAGAATCCTCGCCGGACTGATATCAAGAAGCCGCCGCATCCTCTATGTACTGAATGATTGGCCAGCCGCAGTTGGGGGTTAGACTGGAACAGAGAGTCCCAGCCAGCACAACATAAAATTCAATTGACGACGGGGGTCCAGATGCAGCATTAGATACCCCCCTTACAACCTGCTGGAAACCCCCAATCCTGCCCCTATGCATTGTTGCCACAAGACAAGCACAGTATATACCCCCCCCCCCCCCAACACAGCAAGGCACACGAGAAGGGTCATCATGCAATGGACACAGTGATCGGACAATGAGCAGATTCACAGAGAGCATGGTCAGCGCTGACCCTTCACTGGAGACAGCAAAGATCTCAAACCCACCCCAAAAAATAACTCCCCAGGAACAAACACCTCCGTGAGGTCACCTGACTTTAGCAGATCAGCCCTCCCCTGCTGAGGTACGGAGGATATGGATAGAATTGCATCAGTAGGTTTCCTGCTCTCTGTTACCTGAACACTGAAGCGCTGACCCTGCTCAGAACAGCCAGACCAACAGCCAGGCAGCTCCCGGGAATGAGCCCCAGCAGACACAGGCGCCCTCTGGTGGTGGTGTGGCTGTATTACAGATGACATGGCAGGTTAGATTATGGGCGGACTACCTTGTAGATTAGCTTTGGTCAAAGCATCTTTGTTAGCCGAGGAACAAAAACAAAGCAGATGTTAGTACAGCAGCAAATCTTGGGGTAACCCTACCCTCGAGCGCCCCTCAACCCACCCTCCCCCGAGAGAAGCAACATCCACCTGTATAGCAAAAAAACAAAAACACACAGCCGGCAGCCAGCAAGTCCTGCCACAAGCAAAGCTCACAATGAGGAAGCGCAGAGCAAGCACGCTGCCTCCCGGGAGGGCGATCTGAGGCGAGAGCCGCCCCCGCAGAGTCACCTCGTCTCCCTGGATCACAGGCGCCCACATGGTTTATAAAAACACAAACACATTGTATACAGACATCCATTCTCATTGCCCCTTGTTGCAGCAGAGTTGGTGGGAAATATTTCTGCCAATGTATTTTATATAACCGCCTGCAGCGCATTAGACACCGGTCCCCCCAAAAAGGGAAGCTTCTCCTGTGAAAGTGGCTTTACTACCAACTGCAGTACCGCTAGCATCCTGCAGGTACATGTGGCACCGTATGACAGCTAGCGGTCTATGTGCATCTACTGACCACTCACCATGTAGTGCTTCCTGCTGCTCCTTTCCTGTAGATTATTTACTGTTATCAGATGGGGCAATGAGCGGTCACATCAGATTTACAACATAGCGGAGATTCAGTACAGAACAGAATATTGTCCAGATCAATGACCTTTCCCATATAAATCGTGTGTGTGTAGATCAGGACATGTCGCCCCCTCCACAGCACCCCCTACTGTCTTGTCAGGAGACTGATCTGATCGCTGTATGAAGGAGGTGCTGGGCAATCACACACGATCACGGGCGCGGGGCCAGTCACACCTGGCAGAGGATCTCTGTAGAAATCAGGTTATGTGATCTGTGCACGGAAAATCCCACAGGCAAAGCATGATGGGAAGGAATGAAATGTCAATGAGCAGATGATCTCGGAGGCGGAGAGGTTTTATCCGTTTTCCACTCAGAAATTCAGACTGTACTGGAGAAACGGATGCTGAACGGCAATAAAACTACCGAAAACGTGAGAAGCGCCAAACGATAGGGTCAAAAAGAAAATGCTCCAAAATAGACACTAGAGGCTCAAAGCTGCATTTATTACATTAGAAAATATCAGGACACAGAAGGGAAAACCCCGATCACACTGTGGGGTCAATGGCTGGGCATAGAGTAGAGCATGCTGGGTAACTGCCTGACGTGGTGCCCACTGACTACAATAACTCCTATAGGAGGGTCACATGTATATATGTGTGTGATCTACTGCTACATGTGAACATTGCCCAACATTGCATTGGAGAACTGCAGGGAGGCGTCTGATTGGCTGCTGTGGGGGAGACGGTGACCTTTGCTCTGGCCCATGATTTATAGATTATCCTATAGAGGATTGAGCTCCGCGGCCCCGTGTGAGGAGCGTCTGACGGCCGCAGTCATTACAGCTTCATATCGACTAATATGACCAGTAAACATTGCATTTCTGTGCGACCAACATCTGTCCGTGAACGGCGACTTCTGTAAACTTGACGGTTACACATTGACTTCTCGTCACCTTGGATTTGCTTTTGGGGCAAATTTATTTAAAGTCATTTGAGCTCAGAGCAGCTGACATTTCTTTCTAAGGTGGGATATGGGGGATGGGAGAAGTCACGGGGCTCCTGCACCTCCTGGTTGGCACATGGCTGAACAGTTCGTAGTGATGATCAGGACGAGGGTGAGGAGAGTGGAAGTGAAGATCAGAGGGAGGGAGATGGAGGAGAGGAGTGAGGATGAGGGGGGCGCATGGAGGAATGGTGTGAATGAGTCCCACAGGCAAGCGCTGCCATCACTATATGAACTGGTACCTTCACATCCGCGCTCAATCTGCCCACTGCGGTGCAGGGCGTCATTGATCAGGTCAGGGAGTCGCCCGTTGAGATCCACTGAGGCCAAGCAGCCTTGAAAACCATCTCTGGAGGCCACTAGTTTGGGCAGACTGCTGTGCATGCCCGGTTTCAAGCCGGCAATGTACAAGTCACCTGTAAGCAGAGAAGAGGAGCTGCAAATTATTACTGCACTAGATACTCCACCTGCCCACACTGCACTAGATGATGCTCCACCTGCCCACACTGCACTAGATGATGCTCCACCTGCCCACACTGCACTAGATGATGCTCCACCTGCCCACACTGCACTAGATGATGCTCCACCTGCCCACACTGCACTAGATGATGCTCCACCTGCCCACACTGCACTAGATGATGCTCCACCTGCCCACACTGCACTAGATGATGCTCCACCTGCCCACACTGCACTAGATGATGCTCCACCTGCCCACACTGCACTAGATGATGCTCCACCTGCCCACACTGCACTAGATGATACTTCACCTGCCCACACTGCACTAGATGATGCTCCACCTGCCCACACTGCACTAGATGATGCTCCACCTGCCCACACTGCACTAGATGATGCTCCACCTGCCCACACTGCACTAGATGATGCTCCACCTGCCCACACTGCACTAGATGATGCTCCACCTGCCCACACTGCACTAGATGATGCTCCACCTGCCCACACTGCACTAGATGATGCTCCACCTGCCCACACTGCACTAGATGATGCTCCACCTGCCCACACTGCACTAGATGATGCTTCACCTGCCCACACTGCACTAGATGATGCTTCACCTGCCCACACTGCACTAGATGATGCTCCACCTGCCCACACTGCACTAGATGATACTTCACCTGCCCACACTGCACTAGATGATGCTCCACCTGCCCACACTGCACTAGATGATGCTCCACCTGCCCACACTGCACTAGATGATGCTTCACCTGCCCACACTGCACTAGATGCTCCACCTGCCCACACTGCACTAGATGATGCTCCACCTGCCCACACTGCACTAGATGATGCTCCACCTGCCCACACTGCACTAGATGATGCTCCACCTGCCCACACTGCACTAGATGATGCTCCACCTGCCCACACTGCACTAGATGATGCTTCACCTGCCCACACTGCAATAGATGATGCTCCACCTGCCCACATTGCACTAGTTGGTGCTCCACCTGCCCACACTGCACTAGATGATGCTCCACCTGCCCACACTGCACTAGATGATGCTCCACCTGCCCACACTGCACTAGATGATGCTCCACCTGCCCACACTGCACTAGATGATGCTTCACCTGCCCACACTGCACTAGATGATGCTCCACCTGCCCACACTGCACTAGATGATGCTCCACCTGCCCACACTGCACTAGATGATGCTCCACCTGCCCACACTGCACTAGATGATGCTCCACCTGCCCACACTGCACTAGATGATGCTTCACCTGCCCACACTGCACTAGATGATGCTCCACCTGCCCACACTGCACTAGATGATGCTCCACCTGCCCACACTGCACTAGATGATGCTTCACCTGCCCACACTGCAATAGATGATGCTCCACCTGCCCACATTGCACTAGTTGGTGCTCCACCTGCCCACACTGCACTAGATGATGCTCCACCTGCCCACACTGCACTAGATGATGCTCCACCTGCCCACACTGCACTAGATGATGCTCCACCTGCCCACACTGCACTAGATGATGCTTCACCTGCCCACACTGCACTAGATGATGCTCCACCTGCCCACACTGCACTAGATGATGCTCCACCTGCCCACACTGCACTAGATGATGCTCCACCTGCCCACACTGCACTAGATGATGCTCCACCTGCCCACACTGCAATAGATGATGCTCCACCTGCCCACATTGCACTAGTTGATGCTCCACCTGCCCACACTGCACTAGATGATGCTCCACCTGCCCACACTGCACTAGATGATGCTCCACCTGCCCACACTGCACTAGATGATGCTCCACCTGCCCACACTGCACTAGATGATGCTCCACCTGCCCACACTGCACTAGATGATGCTTCACCTGCCCACACTGCAATAGATGATGCTCCACCTGCCCACATTGCACTAGTTGATGCTCCACCTGCCCACACTGCACTAGATGATGCTCCACCTGACCACACTGCACTAGATGATGCTCCACCTGCCCACACTGCACTAGATGATGCTTCACCTGCCCACACTGCAATAGATGATGCTCCACCTGCCCACATTGCACTAGTTGGTGCTCCACCTGCCCACACTGCACTAGATGATGCTCCACCTGCCCACACTGCACTAGATGATGCTCCACCTGCCCACACTGCACTAGATGATGCTCCACCTGCCCACACTGCACTAGATGATGCTTCACCTGCCCACACTGCACTAGATGATGCTCCACCTGCCCACACTGCACTAGATGATGCTCCACCTGCCCACACTGCACTAGATGATGCTCCACCTGCCCACACTGCACTAGATGATGCTCCACCTGCCCACACTGCACTAGATGATGCTTCACCTGCCCACACTGCACTAGATGATGCTCCACCTGCCCACACTGCACTAGATGATGCTCCACCTGCCCACACTGCACTAGATGATGCTTCACCTGCCCACACTGCAATAGATGATGCTCCACCTGCCCACATTGCACTAGTTGGTGCTCCACCTGCCCACACTGCACTAGATGATGCTCCACCTGCCCACACTGCACTAGATGATGCTCCACCTGCCCACACTGCACTAGATGATGCTCCACCTGCCCACACTGCACTAGATGATGCTTCACCTGCCCACACTGCACTAGATGATGCTCCACCTGCCCACACTGCACTAGATGATGCTCCACCTGCCCACACTGCACTAGATGATGCTCCACCTGCCCACACTGCACTAGATGATGCTCCACCTGCCCACACTGCAATAGATGATGCTCCACCTGCCCACATTGCACTAGTTGATGCTCCACCTGCCCACACTGCACTAGATGATGCTCCACCTGCCCACACTGCACTAGATGATGCTCCACCTGCCCACACTGCACTAGATGATGCTCCACCTGCCCACACTGCACTAGATGATGCTCCACCTGCCCACACTGCACTAGATGATGCTTCACCTGCCCACACTGCAATAGATGATGCTCCACCTGCCCACATTGCACTAGTTGATGCTCCACCTGCCCACACTGCACTAGATGATGCTCCACCTGACCACACTGCACTAGATGATGCTCCACCTGCCCACACTGAACTAGATGATGCTCCACCTGCCCACACTGCAATAGATGATGCTCCACCTGCCCACATTGCACTAGTTGATGCTCCACCTGCCCACATTACACTAGATGATGTTTCACCTGCTCACACTGCACTAGATTATGCTCCACCTGCCCACATTACACTAGATGATGCTCCCCCTGCCCACATTACACTAGATGATGCTCCACCTGCTCACACTATATTGGATAACACTCCATCTTCTCACACTACAGTGGATGACAGTAATTTAACTCATTGTTCTGAGGGCTGATGTATTTTCAGATTTTCTATGATAATCGTATATTACAGATATTCTCCTGTTATTACACCAGCCGGTCCTCACCTTTCAGATCGAGGTTCTTGGCTCCATTGATGACCTGAGTGACGGCCTTAGCGTCCACCTTTAGTGTATGAGTGTTGCTGTTGTCTCGAGTGATCACCACGTGATGCCACTGGTTGTCATTCAAGGGGCGATCACTGTTTCCTTTGATGACGTTCTGTCCATTTCCAAGATCAAACACATAGTGGATGTACCTGAAAAAGAGGGTGACTCAGACATCACAAGCCAAGGACCATGTACAGCCTCACCCGACCTCACCCTACCTCACCCGACCTCACCCACTGCTCTCGTAATAAACACAAGGTAGAAAGAAATGTTCTAATAAGCAGGAACATTATCAGGTCTGTGAACTCCAACCAAAACCTGAGAATCAGCCGTGTCTTCAGTTCATCCCCCTTCATGTCACTCACAGGGGTCCAGAAAACGGAGATGGGGAGAGGTTTGCAGGGTCCTCACACTGGGGAGCTGGAGGTCACCATTCAGCCCTTGTCTGATTAACAATATAAAAGCTCTGCAGGGTCAAAAGCGCAATTTGTGGCTGTAACTTTTTTGTAGTTCGGGAAATAATAATGGTGACCACCAGATCTCCAGCGTGAAGATCCAGCGCCACAACCCCAGATCTCCAGCGTGAAGATCCTGCGCCACAACTCCAGATCTCCAGCGTGAAGATCCAGCGGCACAACTCCAGATCTCCAGCGTGAAGATCCAGCGCCACAACTCCAGATCTCCAGCGTGAAGCTCCAGCGCCACAACTCCAGATCTCCAGCGTGAAGATCCAGCGGCACAACTCCAGATCTCCAGCGTGAAGATCCAGCGCCACAACTCCAGATCTCCAGCGTGAAGCTCCAGCGCCACAACTCCAGATCTCCAGCGTGAAGATCCAGCACCACAACTCCAGATCTCCAGCGTGAAGATCCAGCGCCACAACTCCAGATCTCCAGCGTGAAGATCCTGCGCCACAACTCCAGATCTCCAGCGTGAAGATCCTGCGCCACAACTCCAGATCTCCAGCGTGAAGATCCAGCGCCACAACTCCAGATCTCCAGCGTGAAGATCCAGCGCCACAACTCCAGATCTGCAGCGTGAAGATCCAGCGCCACAACTCCAGATCTCCAGCGTGAACATCCAGCGCCAAAACTCCAGATCTCCAGCGTGAAGATCCTGCGCCACAACTCCAGATCTCCAGCGTGAAGATCCAGCGCCACAACTCCAGATCTCCAGCGTGAAGATCCAGCGCCACAACTCCAGATCTCCAGCGTGAAGATCCTGCGCCACAACTCCAGATCTCCAGCGTGAAGATCCAGCGCCACAACTCCAGATCTCCGCCGTCGCCATACAGCCATAAAACTAAGAGTAAAATCCACTAAAAACAGTGGCAAATGGCTGATAGTTTGATCATGATGTGTACGGAGAACCTCCTGCTCGTGCTCATACATTTTCCTTAGCAGCAATACATCAATGTGCCTTTTTTTTTTGTCCCGTTAGAATTTTCTCTATAATTTGCGATAGGGATATATATATCGAAGTTTTCTTTTTGTTTTTACATCTTGTTCGGTTTCGTTCACATTCTGTCAAAAATGCAGGAAAGAAATAGTCAGAACGCGGCACTATTTTTTTCCTGGTAAAACGACAGTCACTATGACAGGAAACCAACAGATGCCATTAAAGTCAATGGGGTCCGTCGGGCAATGTCGGGGTCCGTCATGTGATGGATCCAGCACTGCCGTGATTTTCATTCTCCTGTTCCTAAGACCGAACAGAAAAACGGAAAGATGAATGCAGATATATATATCCCTTACATGGAATTTGAACATTTTATTGGAATGGAGTAGCAGGAGGTTTGTGCTCAGGATAAGAGAAGAGAAATCAGCTGCAGAAAGGTATAAAGCCGAGACATGGACAGCGAAGGGAAAGGAAGTGGGGGTGGGGCAGCGCATATAAACGGGGATACAGAATTAAGGGTAGGGTACAATAATGGACAGTTTTATTGAAAATTTTGTTTTTTTTGCTGTACTCGGGCACAACACTATAGAACATTTCCTCCAATTGTGGAATATCCCCCCAGCAGAACATTTCATCATCTCACAGCGCTACACTGAAAAAGCCTGGGCTGGGGCTGGGATGGTGCGACTGTAGTCCATTCATCACCGGTCAATTCATCACCGGTCCACTCAGCACCGGTCCATTTATCAGCGGTCCATTCATCAGCGGTCCATTCATCACCGGTCCACTAACCACCGGTCCATTCATCAGCGGTCCATTCATCACCGGTCCACTAACCACCGGTCCATTCATCTGCGGTCCATTCATCACCGGTCCATTCATCAGCGGTCCACTAACCACCGGTCCATTCATCTGCGGTCCATTCATCACCGGTCCACTCACCACCGGTCCACTCACCACCGGTCCATTCACCACCGGTCCATTCACCACCGGTCCACTCACCACCGGTCCACTAACCACCGGTCCACTAACCACCGGTCCATTCACCACCGGTCCATTCACCACCGGTCCACTCATCACCGGTCCATTCATCATCGGTCCATTCATCACCGGTCCACTAACCACTGGTCCACTCATCACCGGTCCACTCATCACCGGTCCACTCATCACCGGTCCATTCACCACCGGTCCACTCATCACCGGTCCACTCACCACCGATCCATTCATCACCGGTCCACTCACCACCGGTCCATTCATCCATCACCGGTCCACTCATCACCGGTCCACTCATCACCGGTCCATTCACTACCGGTCTACTAACCACCGGTCTACTAACCACCGGTCCATTCATCACCGGTCCACTCACTACCGTTTTTTTGCTAAGGAGAATCTGATGGAATTTCATGCTGCAAATATCACCAAAAGTGAATTTTTTTTATAGTTACGTCCCCCTGCAGCCACCATGGTTATGTAGCACCCACTAGTATGGCCCCATCTTCAGTCCCCACTCCAGGCGTTTATATCCCACTACCCAATGTTATTTCTTATTTACACATATCTTAAACTCTCTTCTCATACCCCTTGACCAGCTCCACCGCGATGAAGTCGTTGCCATCTCCACTGTTGAAAAGAATGAAGCCATCAGGTGAGATGGTCTTGAACTGGAAGAAGAGATGCATGGAGGTGTAGGCCTGCAGAGTAGATAGCGTCAGGTAACTGGACTTAGTTCGAAAGGTGACAGGATCAGCAATGATGGGCCGAATGCCGAACCGCGCCTTCAACTCGCAGTAGTCAATGTCTCCATTCTTGCAAAGGTCAATGTAGAGCATGCCATTGAACATGAGGCTCTGGAGGTGCCCAATGAACTTTGAGGGCACAGACGACGCAAACCGCTTCTCAGTCATGGAGCCAGTCTCAATGTTGTGGAATTCTAAGCGGGTGTGATCACCTGCCATGGTACCTGGGTAATGGGATCAAAACGATTAAGGTTTCTAGTGACACGTGAACAGCACCTGCAGCTGGCAGAGAGGAGACAACGCAAAATCCTACAAAGTAACACTGAACCGCCAACACATGAAGGTGACGAGACCACTCAGATTCTATTACTAGAGTGCCACCTGCTGGCAGAATACAGGAATGCAGACTAGTCACAGGAAATCAGAGTGAGGACACCCAGTGATCATTGATCCCCAAATACTAGAACAACCGTTCATCAGACACCCGTGTATATATATATATATATAGCACGTTATAGAGCAATAGTCACAAACTGTCCACAGATTTACCCCTCTCACCTTCTGCCACATCATCGTCCACAGTTAGTTTAAGGGTCTTCCCACGTCGGACCACTCTGACAGTGTGCCACTCATTATCATTCAGCTTCTGCCCCGCATAAAGGGTCTCTGGCCCCTTACCTAATATACGGTGGAGAGAGATGTTACTGTCACGCCATTAATAATGTACACAAAATCAGGACAGTGAAAGCTCCACTGCCGAAACTAGGATCATTATAAGGAATGGACTATTATATATGGTGCTGGGTTATTACATATAATGTACAGAGATCTACTGACGGGATATTATCAGGATGGATCAGACAGCGCTGGATTATTATATATAATGTACAGAGATCTAGTGACTGGATATTATCAGGATGGATCAGACAGTGCTGGATTATTATATATAATGTACAGAGATCCAGTGACTGGATATTATCAGGACAGGATCAGACAGCGCTGGATTATTATATATAATGTACAGAGATCTAGTGACTGGATATTATCAGGAGGGATCAGACAGCGCTGGATTATTATATATAATGTACAGAGATCTAGTGACAGAATATTATCAGGACGGATCAGACAGTGCTGGGTTATTACATATAATGTACAGAGATCTAGTGACTGGATATTATCAGGATGGATCAGACAGTGCTGGATTATTATATATAATGTACAGAGATCCAGTGACTGGATATTATCAGGATGGATCAGACAGTGCTGGATTATTATATATAATGTACAGAGATCTAGTGACTGGATATTATCAGGATGGATCAGACAGCGCTGGATTATTATATATAATGTACAGAGATCTAGTGACTGGATATTATCAGGATGGATCAGACAGTGCTGGATTATTATATATAATGTACAGAGATCTAGTGACTGGATATTATCAGGACAGGATCAGACAGTGCTGGGTTATTATATATAATGTACAGAGATCTAGTGACTGGATATTATCAGGATGGATCAGACAGTGCTGGATTATTATATATAATGTACAGAGATCCAGTGACTGGATATTATCAGGATGGATCAGACAGTGCTGGATTATTATATATAATGTACAGAGATCTAGTGACTGGATATTATCAGGATGGATCAGACAGTGCTGGATTATTATATATAATGTACAGAGATCTAGTGACTGGATATTATCAGGATGGATCAGACAGCGCTGGGTTATTATATATAATGTACAGAGATCTAGTGACAGAATATTATCAGGACGGATCAGACAGTGCTGGATTATTATATATAATGTACAGAGATCCAGTGACTGGATATTATCAGGAGGGATCAGACAGCGCTGGATTATTATATATAATGTACAGAGATCTAGTGACTGGATATTATCAGGATGGATCAGACAGCGCTGGATTATTATATATAATGTACAGAGATCTAGTGACTGGATATTATCAGGATGGATCAGACAGCGCTGGATTATTATATATAATGTACAGAGATCTAGTGACTGGATATTATCAGGATGGATCAGACAGTGCTGGAGTATTATATATAATGTACAGAGATCGTGTGACTGGATATTATCAGGATGGATCAGACAGCGCTGGATTATTATATATAATGTACAGAGATCTAGTGACTGGATATTATCAGGATGGATCAGACAGTGCTGGATTATTATATATAATGTACAGAGATCTAGTGACTGGATATTATCAGGATGGATCAGACAGTGCTGGATTATTATATATAATGTACAGAGATCTAGTGACTGGATATTATCAGGACAGGATCAGACAGTGCTGGGTTATTATATATAATGTACAGAGATCTAGTGACGGGATATTATCAGGACAGGATCAGACAGCGCTGGATTATTATATATAATGTACAGAGATCTAGAGACTGGATATTATCAGGATGGATCAGACAGTGCTGGATTATTATATATAATGTACAGAGATCCAGTGACTGGATATTATCAGGATGGATCAGACAGCGCTGGATTATTATATATAATGTACAGAGATCTAGTGACTGGATATTATCAGGATGGATCAGACAGCGCTGGATTATTATATATAATGTACAGAGATCTAGTGACTGGATATTATCAGGCTGGATCAGACCGCGCTGGATTATTATATATAATGTACAGAGATCTAGTGACTGGATATTATCAGGATGGATCAGACAGTGCTGGATTATTATATATAATGTAGAGATCTAGTGACTGGATATTATCAGGATGGATCAGACAGTGCTGGATTATATATAATGTACAGAGATCTAGTGACTGGATATTATCAGGATGGATCAGACAGCGCTGGATTATTATATATAATGTACAGAGATCTAGTGACTGGATATTATCAGGATGGATCAGACAGCGCTGGATTATTATATATAATGTACAGAGATCCAGTGCCTGGATATTATCAGGATGGATCAGACAGCGCTGGATTATTATATATAATGTAGAGAGATCTAGTGACTGGATATTATCAGGATGGATCAGACAGCGCTGGATTATTATATATAATGTACAGAGATCTAGTGACTGGATATTATCAGGATGGATCAGACAGCGCTGGATTATTATATATAATGTACAGAGATCTAGTGACTGGATATTATCAGGATGGATCAGATAGCGCTGGGTTATTATATATAATGTAGAGATCTAGTGACTGGATATTATCAGGATGGATCAGACAGCGCTGGATTATTATATATAATGTACAGAGATCTAGTGACTGGATATTATCAGGATGGATCAGACAGCGCTGGATTATTATATATAATGTAGAGATCTACTGACTGGATATTATCAGGATGGATCAGACAGCGCTGGATTATTATATATAATGTACAGAGATCTAGTGAATGGATATTATCAGGACGGGATCAGACAGCGCTGGGTTATTATATATAATGTAGAGATCTAGTGACTGGATATTATCAGGATGGATCAGACAGCGCTGGGTTACTATATATAATGTACAGAGATCTAGTGACTGGATATTATCAGGATGGATCAGACAGCGCTGGATTATTATATATAATGTACAGAGATCTAGTGACTGGATATTATCAGGATGGATCAGACAGTGCTGGGTTATTATATATAATGTACAGAGATCTAGTGACTGGATATTATCAGGATGGATTAGACAGTGCTGGATTATTATATATAATGTACAGAGATCCAGTGACGGGATATTATCAGGATGGATCAGACAGTGCTGGATTATTATATATAATGTAGAGATCTAGTGACTGGATATTATCAGGATGGATCAGACAGCGCTGGATTATTATATATAATGTACAGAGATCTAGTGACTGGATATTATCAGGATGGATTTGACAGCGCTGGGTTATTATATATATAATGTACAGAGATCTAGTGACTGGATATTATCAGGATGGGTCAGACAGCTCTGGATTATTATATATAATGTAGAGATCTAGTGACTGGATATTATCAGGATGGATTTGACAGCGCTGGGTTATTATATATATAATGTACAGAGATCTAGTGACTGGATATTATCAGGATGGGTCAGACAGCTCTGGATTATTATATATAATGTAGAGATCTAGTGACTGGATATTATCAGGATGGATCAGACAGCGCTGGATTATTATATATAATGTACAGAGATCTAGTGACTGGATATAATCAGGATGGATCAGACAGCGCTGGATTATTATATATAATGTAGAGATCCAGTGACTGGATATTATCAGGATGGATCAGACAGCGCTGGATTATTATATATAATGTACAGAGATCTAGTGACGGGATATTATCAGGACAGGATCAGACAGTGCTGGGTTATTATATATAATGTACAGAGATCTAGTGACTGGATATTATCAGGATGGATCAGACAGCGCTGGGTTATTATATATAATGTACAGAGATCTAGTGACGGGATATTATCAGGATGGATCAGACAGCGCTGGATTATTATATATAATGTAGAGATCTAGTGACTGGATATTATCAGGATGGATCAGACAGTGCTGGATTATTATAAATAATGTACAGAGATCTAGTGACTGGATATTATCAGGATGGATCAGACAGTGCTGGATTATTATATATAATGTAGAGATCTAGTGACTGGATATTATCAGGATGGATCAGACAGCGCTGGGTTATTATATATAATGTACAGAGATCTAGTGACTGGATATTATCAGGATGGATCAGACAGTGCTGGATTATTATATATAATGTAGAGATCTAGTGACTGGATATTATCAGGATGGATCAGACAGCGCTGGATTATTATATATAATGTAGAGATCTAGTGACTGGATATTATCAGGATGGGTCAGACCGTGCTGGATTATTATATATAATGTACAGAGATCTAGTGACTGGATATTATCAGGATGGATCAGACTGCGCTGGATTATTATATATAATGTACAGAGATCTAGTGACTGGATATTATCAGGATGGATCAGACAGTGCTGGATTATTATATATAATGTAGAGATCTAGTGACTGGATATTATCAGGATGGGTCAGACCGTGCTGGATTATTATATATAATGTACAGAGATCTAGTGACTGGATATTATCAGGATGGATCAGACAGTGCTGGATTATTATATATAATGTAGAGATCTAGTGACTGGATATTATCAGGATGGGTCAGACTGTGCTGGATTATTATATATAATGTACAGAGATCTAGTGACTGGATATTATCAGGATGGATCAGACAGCGCTGGATTATTATATATAATGTAGAGATCTAGTGACTGGATATTATCAGGATGGATCAGACTGTGCTGGATTATTATATATAATGTACAGAGATCTAGTGACTGGATATTATCAGGATGGATCAGACAGCGCTGGATTATTATATAGAATGTACAGAGATCTAGTGACTGGATATTATCAGGATGGATCAGACAGCGCTGGATTATTATATATAATGTACAGAGATCTAGTGACTGGATATTATCAGGATGGATCAGACAGTGCTGGGTTATTATATATAATGTAGAGATCTAGTGACTGGATATTATCAGGATGGGTCAGACTGTGCTGGATTATTATATATAATGTACAGAGATCTAGTGACTGGATATTATCAGGATGGATCAGACAGCGCTGGATTATTATATATAATGTAGAGATCTAGTGACTGGATATTATCAGGATGGATCAGACTGTGCTGGATTATTATATATAATGTACAGAGATCTAGTGACTGGATATTATCAGGATGGATCAGACAGCGCTGGATTATTATATATAATGTACAGAGATCTAGTGACTGGATATTATCAGGATGGATCAGACAGCGCTGGATTATTATATATAATGTACAGAGATCTAGTGACTGGATATTATCAGGATGGATCAGACAGCGCTGGATTATTATATATAATGTACAGAGATCTAGTGACTGGATATTATCAGGAAGGATCATAATGTACTATAGGCTTATAATATTTAATGTACAGAGGTCTCCTAAGTGTATGCAGTAAAATTCCTTTAATTCGGCATCCAAAAGTCCAGTAATTCCGCTAGCCCAGTCCTTGTTTCTGGCCAGGACTGCCTGATAATCCGGAATCTTCTTACACCAGAAAATAGAGCAAATATAACAAATTAGAAGACTATTCTGTGTAAGATAAATTGATATAAGCATTTATATATGCACAGTGCACGCTCTCTACATGGGACTGCATGTCTACTTCATGTCCGTCTGTTAATCTGGAATGACTGATAATATGGCACCTGTTCTGTCCTATTGATCCCGGATTAAAGGAATTAAAGGAAATAAGATTTGAATCTTAACTACAATGAATGAATGAATGTATAGCACATGCCTTACTATGTACAATGTATATCATGTAATGCCAGTTATCAATCATTTCCATAATGTTCTTATAATTTTTTTACCACAATTTACACTTTACACATATTATACCTTATAGCAGCGTTCAGAGAGTCCTGCATAATTAGATTACTATCCATGGGCCCCTGTACACCTTCACCTCCTGAGCGGAGTAACATCAGAATTTGGATCATTTGGTATTGATAAGTGAATTTTAAGTCCGTAGAGGTGGATTCCCTGGTTCAGAATCCTCATCTATGTGTCAAGGCAGAGAGTGGCTGCATAAAACTTCTCTCTATCGGGAGGACCCAGGAAATCTGCGCATTACACGCGGACAGCCCATTATTTGCAATGGGCACCATGTACTGTAATGCATCATTTCCCCTGTGGTGGCGCTGCAGAAATATTGAACACTTGCTGCCGCTTTTTCTCACAAACTACATCTCATCTCTGGGGATCACAACAACAGGACACCCCGTGATTGACTTATTGTTAGGCATAACTAGGGCCCCATAAAAAAGTCTGAATGTGGGTCCCCCACCATGTTATCAATGGGCAGTGGACTAGCTGCTCCATCTGTGGGCATGCTATAGAGCAGGATAGGTTGAGCGGTCCAGAGGGCAGTCCTAATCAATAAGTGACAGTTATCCCTATGTGAATGCTTACACATGGAAGTCTGTCAATCACTTAGAAAGACCCCCCACAGTCACGCTGAAGATGTAGTGTTATCATTCAGTCCCTGCTGACAGGGGTATTCCTTCATATGGGGGCAGCTTGCACTCCGCAGGATACATAGAGGGGATCACATTATATCATGCAATGTAGAGATCTGCTTGTCATTTGAAGATTACATGTAATGGACTACACACGAGGAAAACGATCCTGAATCATGTTTGAGTATTTTGAAGAAGTGTCAATTTATTACACTCCATGTAAGATCAGTTGTTATAACGCTAGTTATGCCCGAGACCAACGGTTACCCCAAACCATGACAAATAGAGGAGCCACATTACCTGCGATCTGCATCACCTGCACCTACGTCCTCAGCTCTGTCCTTTACAACATAGCGGAATGGGACTTATGATGGCGACATGTACATGATTGTAAGCTCTAGGGGTTCACTGCCAGGGAGGGTGATCGGGCGAGATGAACATGCACAGATCTATGGTGTAATGATGACCACAACGTGCAGTTATTCAGCGTGGCGGGACGGACTCATGAACACTGTGACGACTCCTGCCAGATTTAGGCTATGTTCACATGTTCAGGATTAGCCCACGGCAGAATCTTGAGGCGGACACTGGGATTTCTCACAGATGTGCCAGTGGATCCGCACATTGATTAACCCCACCACTCAGATTTTCAGTAAATATTATAAAACCCTCCATTCACCGGCATTGGATGTGGAATGTGAGCAGAATCCTCATCAATCCTACACATGTAAACATAAGAGGGACGTGTCTGTACAATGGATCCCGCGTTATGTAAGAATGTGACGCTAAACCTGCTCCTGTGTCTTTCTAGCCTATTTATTGCCTCACAATGTGGTGACCGCATCAATCCCGGGCGCCATGTGAGGATAATCCCAGCACAGAACCGTCCTGTCAGGACCGCAGCCACAAAACACGGCACTACGCTAAACACTGGAAATCACCTATATAACTGGTCACCACAAATCACCCATATAACTGGTCAGCACAATCACCCATATAACTGGTCAGCACAATCCCCTATATAACCGGTCACCACAAATCACCTATATAACTGGTCACCACAAATCACCCATATAACTGGTCAGCACAAATCACCCATATAACTGGTCAGCACAAATCACCCATATAACTGGTCACCACAAATCACCCATATAACTGGTCAGCACAATCCCCTATATAACTGGTCAGCACAAATCACCCATATAACTGGCCAGCACAAATCACCTATATGAATGGTCAGCACAAATCACCTATATAACTGGTCACCACAAATCACCTATATAACTGGTCACCACAAATCACCTATATAACTGGTCACCACAAATCACCCATATAACTGGCCAGCACAAATCACCTATATAAATGGTCAGCACAAATCACCTATATAACTGGTCACCACAAATCACCCATATAACTGGCCAGCACAAATCACCTATATAAATGGTCAGCACAAATCACCTATATAACTGGTCACCACAAATCACCTATATAACTGGTCAGCACAAATCACCCATATAACTGGTCAGCACGAATCACCTATATAACTGGTCAGCACAATCCCCTATATAACTGGTCAGCACAAATCACCCATATAACTGGCCAGCACAAATCACCTATATAACTGGTCACCACAAATCACCTATATAACTGGTCACCACAAATCTCCTATATAACTGGTCACCACAAATCACCCATAAAACTGGTCACCACAAATCACCTATATAACTGGTCACCACAAATCACCTATATAACAGATCACCACAAATCACCTATATAACTGGCCAGCACAATCCCCTATATAACCGGACATCACAAATCACCTATATAACCGGTCAGCACAATCACCTATATAACCGGTCAGCACAATCACCTATACAACTGCTCACCACAAAGCACCTGTATAACTGCACAGCACAAATCACCTATATAGCTGGTCAGCTCAAATCACCTATATAACTGGTCAGCACAAATCACCCATATAACTGGTCACCACAAATCTCCTATAACAGGTCAGCGCAAATCACCTATATAGCTGGTCAGCTCAAATCACCTATATAACTGGTCAGCACAAATCACCCATATAACTGGTCACCACAAATCTCCTATATAACAGGTCAGCGCAAATCACCTATATAACTGATCAGCACAAATCACCTATATAACTGGTCAGCACAAATCACCTATATAAATGGTCAGCACAAATCACCTATATAACTGCTCACCACAAATCACCCATATAACTGGTCACCACAAATCACCCATAACCGGGCAGCACAAATCACCCATATAACTTGTCACCACAAATCGCCTATATAACTGGTCAGCACAAATCACCTATATAACCGGTCACCGCAAATCACCTATATAGCTGCTCACCATAAATCACCCATAACCGGTCACCATGAATCACCTATATAACTGCTCACCACAAATCACCCATATAACCGGGCACCACAAATCGCCTATATAACTGGTCAGCACAAATCACCTATATACAGTGAAGGAAATAAGTATTTGATCCCTTGCTGATTTTGTAAGTTTGCCGCTGTCAAAGACATGAACAGTCTAGAATTTTTAGGCTAGGTTAATTTTACCAGTGAGAGATAGATTATATAAAAAAAAAACAGAAAATCACATAGTCAAAATGATCTCTATTTATTTGCATTGTGCACAGAGAAATAAGTATGTGACCCCCGACCAACCATTAAGAGTTCAGCCTCCTCCAGACCAGTTACTGCTCCAAATCAACTTGGTGCCTGCATTATAGACAGCTCTTACATGGTCACCTGTATAACAGACTCCTGTCCACAGACTCAATGATCAGTCTGACTCTAACCTCTACAACATGGGCAAGACCAAAGAGCTTTCTAAGGATGTCAGGGACAAGATCATAGACCTGCACAAGGCTGGAATGGGCTACAAAACCATAAGTAAGACGCTGGGTGAGAAGGAGACAACTGTTGGTGCACTAGTAAGAAAATGGAAGACATACAAAATGACTGTCAATCGACATCGATCTGGGGCTCCATGCAAAATCTCACCTCGTGGGGTATCCTTGATCCTGAGGAAGGTGAGAGCTCAGCCGAAAACTACACGGGGGGAACTTGTTAATGATCTCAAGGCAGCTGGGACCACAGTCCCCAAGAAAACCATTGGTAACACATTACGCCGTAATGGATTAAAATCCTGCAGTGCCCGCAAGGTCCCCCTGCTCAAGAAGGCACATGTACAGGCCCGTCTGAAGTTTACAAATGAACATCTGGATGATTCTGAGAGTGATTGGGAGAAGGTGCTGTGGTCAGATGAGACTAAAATTCAGCTCTTTGGCATTAACTCAACTCGCCGTGTTTGGAGGAAGAGAAATGCTGCCTATGACCCAAAGAACACCGTCCCCACTGTCAAGCATGGAGGTGGAAACATTATGTTTTGGGGGTGTTTCTCTGCTAAGGGCACAGGACTACTTCACCGCATCAATGGGAGAATGGATGGAGCCATGTACCGTCAAATCCTGAGTGACAACCTCCTTCCCTCCACCAGGACATTAAAAATGGCTCGTGGCTGGGTCTTCCAGCACGACAATGACCCGAAACATACAGCCAAGGCAACAAAGGAGTGGCTCAAAAAGAAGCACATTAAGGTCATGGAGTGGCCTACCCAGTCTCCAGACCTTAATCCCATCGAAAACTTATGGAGGGAGCTGAAGATCCGAGTTGCCAAGCAACAGCCTCGAAATCTTAAGGATTTACAGATGATCTGCAGTGAGGAGTGGGCCAAAATTCCATCTAACATGTGTGCAAACCTCATCATCAACTACAAAAAACGTCTGACTGCTGTGCTTGCCAACAAGGGTTTTGCCACCAAGTATTAAGTCTTGTTTGCCAAAGGGATCAAATACTTATTTCTCTGTGCACAATGCAAATAAATATATCTAATTTTGACAATGTGATTTTCTTTTTTTTTTTTTTTTTTTTTTATATAATCTATCTCTCACTGGTAAAATTTTCCTAGCCTAAAAATTCTAGACTGTTCATGTCTTTGACAGTGGGCAAACTTACAAAATCAGCAAGGGATCAAATACTTATTTCCTTCACTGTAAGGCTATGTTCACACGGGGTATTTTGCCGAGTTTTTTGACGCGGAAACCGCGTCGCAAAACTCGGCAAAAACGGCCCGAGAACGCCTCCCATTTATTTCAATGGGAGGCGTCGGCGTCTTTTTCCCGCGAGCAGTAAAACTGCCTCGCGGGAAAAAGAAGCGACATGCCCTATCTTCGGGCGCTTCCGCCTCTGACCTCCCATTGACTTCAATGGGAGGCAGGAGAAAGCGTATTTCTCGCTGTTTTATGCCCGCGGCGCTCAATGGCCGCGGGCGAAAAACGGCGCGATAATTGCCGCGAAAATTGGCGTGCAGGGAGAGGAATATCTGCCTCAAAGTTCCAAACGGAATTTTGAGGCAGATATTCCTCCCCCAAAATACTCTGTGTGAACATAGCCTTACTGGTCACCACAAATCACCTATATAACCGGTCACCGCAAATCACATATATAACTGCTCACCACAAATCACCTATATAACTGGTCACCACAAACCACCCATATAACTGGTCACCACAAATCTCCTATATAACTGGTCACCACAAATCACCTATATAACTGGTCACCACAAATCACCCATATAACCGGTCACCACAAATCACCTATATAACCGGTCACCACAAATCGCCTATATAACCGGTCACCACAAATCGCCTATATAACCGGTCACCACAAAGCGCCTATATAACTGGTCACCACAAATTTCCTATATAACTGGTCACCACAAATCACCTATATAACTGGTCACCACAAATCACCCATATAACTGGTCACCACAAATCTCCTATATAACTGGTCACCACAAATCACCTATATAACTGGTCAGCAGCTCAGTCATATAACCCGGCGCTGGTGCAGTAACAAATATTCACCCACTTCCACAGATCACTGCTTTTTCTCACAATAATTCATTTATTGATCTAACGTAACATATAAAGAGACAAAGGAAACGAGCGATCCTCCAGTGGGCCAGTCCAATGTGGACACCCACAAAATCAGCGCACTCCTCTTCTGAAATACTATGTACTACTGTGAGCATTTCTACCAGTAAGGGTAAGTAGGGGATACATTTCTGAGATCTAATCAACGTGTGACATTTACATGGTCTTGTAAAGGGTCGTGAATCTCCGTGCTATATTTCTATATAATCACTGCTTATGTCTCAGGTGACAGCACAGGCTCCGGTTATCACACAATCCTGTGCCCAGTGGAATCGGTGTGTTATGGCACCATCTGCTGGTCATAACCAGGATAAGCACCTGCTCTCTAGAATCTCTGTTTGCTTTTCCTTTCCTTTCTTTACAATTTCTCAACAAAATCGATTCATGGTAGAACATAGAATACGACACTGTCTCTTTAACAGGGCCCGCTCCAGGTTTATGTGGGCCCTTGGGCAACAAAGACTATGGGGGCCCTTTGGCAGGAAAACTCACAGGAAAACTCACAGCTGCAGTAAAATAGCAAAAAACTTCACTTTGTCCCCCATATAGAAGTTAGGTCCCCAGTTTGTACCCCCATAAATGTAGTGCCCTCTGTAGATAGTGCCACACGGCCCCCCCTGTATACAGCAACATAAAGAATCCCCTGTACATATCAGCATAAAGCCCCCCTGTAGATAGCAGCATAAAGCCCCCCTGTAGATAGCAGCATAAAGACCCCCTGTAGATAGCAGCATAAAGACCCACTGTAGATAGCAGCATAAAGACCCCCTGTATATAGCAGCATAAAGCCCCCCTGTATATAGCAGCATAAAGACCCCCTGTATATAGCAGCATAAAGCCCCCCTCTGTAGATAGCAGCATAAAGACCCCCTGTATATAGCAGCATAAAGCCCCCCTGTAGATAGCAGCATTAAGACCCCCTGTAGATAGCAGCATAAAGACCCCCTGTAGATAGCAGCATAAAGACCCCCTGTAGATAGCAGGATAAAGCCCCCCTGTATATAGCAGCATAAAGCCCCCCTGTATATAGCAGCATAAAGACCCCCTGTATATAGCAGCATAAAGCCCCCCTGTAGATAGCAGCATAAAGCCCCCCTCTGTAGATAGCAGCATAAAGACCCCCTGTAGATAGCAGCATAAAGCCCCCCTGTAGATAGCAGCATTAAGACCCCCTGTAGATAGCAGCATAAAGCCCCCTGTATATAGCAGCATAAAGCCCCCCTGTAGATAGCAGCATAAAGCCCCCCTCTGTAGATAGCAGCATAAAGACCCCCTGTAGATAGCAGCATAAAGCCCCCCTGTAGATAGCAGCATTAAGACCCCCTGTAGATAGCAGCATAAAGCCCCCTGTATATAGCAGCATTAAGACCCCCTGTATATAGCAGCATAAAGCCCCCCTCTGTAGATAGCAGCATAAAGACCCCCTGTATATAGCAGCATAAAGCCCCCCTGTAGATAGCAGCATTAAGACCCCCTGTAGATAGCAGCATAAAGACCCCCTGTATATAGCAGCATAAAGCCCCCCTGTATATAGCAGCATAAAGACCCCCTGTATATAGCAGCATAAAGACCCCCTGTATATAGCAGCATAAAGACCCCCTGTATATAGCAGCATAAAGCCCCCTGTATATAGCAGCATAAAGCCCCCCTGTAGATAGCAGCATAAAGCCCCCTGTATATAGCAGCATTAAGACCCCCTGTATATAGCAGCATAAAGCCCCCCTGTATATAGCAGCATAAAGACCCCCTGTAGAAAGCGCCATATAGCGACACCCAAACAAATGTCAATCTCACTAAGGCCCCGCTCCCGCGATGAACGGAGTGCATCAACGCCGATGGGATCCTTGCGTAGGCTGGCGTGACCCAGAGACGTCATCACTCCAGCCTGCGCAGGGATCCAGTCCCCGTGCATGATAGGCTGCAGGCTGAACGTGGCCTGTAGTCTAGTAAATGGCAGAGTAGGGAGATACCTCCTCGCTCTGCCATAGTGTTCAATAATATCTGATCCTATGGCCTCGTTTACACCTCGTGCTTTTCACTCGTGTCGTACGCACCTATGTTAGTCTATGGGGCCGTGCAGACAGTCCGTGAGTTTTGCTCTGCGTGAGTCTGCTGAAAAACTCACGACATGTCCTATATTTGTGCGCTGTTCGCGCATCAGGCATTGAAGTCAATGGGTGTGTGAAAACCACGCAGGTCACACAGAAGCACTTCCGTGCGAACTGCGTGATTCGCGCAACAGCTGTCAAACTATGAATGTAAACAGAAAAGCACCACGTGCTACAAACATCCAAACGGAGTGTCAAAAAGATGGCGGCTGCGAGAAAATCACACATCCACGCATCATACGCTGATGACACACGGAGCTGTTAAGGGCCTTTTGCGCACGCAAAACACACACGCTCGTGTAAACCAGGCCTAAGAATGCAGATACTATTGAATGTGGCATCGCTACCGCTGTGACAGCCATGGCAGCTGCTGGCAGAACCACCGGGCCCCGTAACCGACGCGATGGCTGCCACAGCGGTAGTGACGCCGCCTTCTAGTCAGGGGCGGCATTGCAGTGCAGAAGTGTAAAGTATGGTTACTGCTGTGTACACCATCATAAGGAAACGGCATCTGAAAATTGTTCATTGCACCCAATAAAAAGACCTCATGCATACAGCAAAGTTGTGTGCACAAACCCTGCACAGCGGCACACGAGGTCCTTATGGGTCTGCATTACAGAGCAGCAGACTATGTGCCGCTGTACGGGGTCCCCATAAGGCCCTGTAATCTGCTCTAAAAGCAACGGTTCCTTACATCTCCGTAGTAGCGTCTGAGGGAACAGACTCATGTATTCATATGGGAAAAAAACGTGTAAGAAATCATAGGCTCACAAAGTACAGTACTAAATATTATGTATCTGTACAACACCATCAGGGAGCTGGAGAATAGCGAATCACACGGAACAAATCCGAAGCGACGGGGGGGGAATCAATGTGTCGGCAGAGAAGGAACAGGTAATACCCAGCACCAGACGGGTCATGCCCAGCACCAGACGGGTCATGCCCAGCACCAGACGGGTCATGCCCAGCACCAGACGGGTCAAGCCCAGCACCAGACGGGTAACGCCGTTCATTCTCTTTTCCGTACCCGCACCTACAGACTTATTTTTTTCGGTTGGTATTAACAGCTGGTAAGTTCAGGGGTCAAGGATTCTCAAAAGATAAAGCCATGTATAGGACAGAGGAAAAATATGGCAACTGTCCGAGAAGAAGCTGAAGCATTAGCAGAGCCACAACGGAAGGTTCCTCAACATAACGAACAATTATACGATAAGCATCAGCTTCAATCCACTCATCACAGCAGTTTCCTTCCATCTTTAGTTAAATCTCCAGAAAAAACAAAAATAAAACAAAAAAAACAGAACTCAGCAGGAATGACGGCGGCTGGTGGTTGTCGTGAGACATCCGGACAGCAGCCACCGCCGCAGAGACGACGCGGTCCTCACCCTGCAGATGACAGATTATTACGTCTCCTGCATTTCATCTGTTCCATCTCCTGTCTGCACCTTCTAGGTTAGTTTTTCTCCTCCATTTCGCCTTGTACGCTCACTGCTCGCACAAAATGGCCGCACATTCCATTAGTCATCACTATGGCAACAAAGTCAGAGAGCTCAGGCTGCCGGAAATATCATAACGACCTCCTCACCAGTGACAATGTACCGCACCGACAAGCCTGAAAACAGCACCAAACACCACGAAAAAGTATAGAACGCGCAAAGACACAGCGCGAACAACAACGAAGGTAAAAATGCCACAAACAATAAACCAAAAATAACCAAACTCCGTCAGGGCAGCATCCGGGTCACCAGGGCCCCCCAATACAGCCCCCCTGGTACTAGAACTACTAGAATAATGCCCCCTACACACAAGAATATAACTACTATAATACTGTTCCCTATATACAAGAATATAACTACTATAATACTGTTCCCTATATACAAGAATATAACTACTATAATACTGCTCCTATATACAAGAATATAACTGCTATAATACCGCTCCTATATACAAGAATATAACTACTATAATACTGCTCCTATATACAAGAATATAACTACTATAATACTGCTCCCTATATACAAGAATATAACTACTATAATACTGCTCCTATATACAAGAATATAACTACTATAATACTGCCCCCTATATACAAGAATATAACTGCTATAATACTGCTCCTATATACAAGAATATAACTACTATAATACTGCTCCTATATACAAGAATATAACTACTATAATACTGCCCCCTATATACAAGAATATAACTACTATAATACCGCTCCTATATACAAGAATATAACTACTATAATACTGCTCCTATATACAAGAATATAACTACTATAATACTGCCCCTATATACAAGAATATAACTACTATCATACTGCTCCTACATACAAGAATATAACTACTATCATACTGTTCCCTATATACAAGAATATAACTACTATAATACTGCAACCTATATACAAGAATATAACTACTATAATACTGCCCCCTATATACAAGAATATAACTACTATCATACTGCTCCCTATATACAAGAATATAACTACTATCATACTGTTCCCTATATACAAGAATATAACTACTATAATACTGCCACCTATATACAAGAATATAACTACTATAATACTGCCCCCTATATACAAGAATATAACTACTATAATACTGCTCCCTATATACAAGAATATAACTACTATAATACTGCCCCCTATATACAAGAATATAACTACTATAATACTGCCCCCTATATACCAGAATATAACTACTATAATACTGCTCCTATATACAAGAATATAACTACTATAATACTGCCTCCTATATACAAGAATATAACTACTATAATACTGCCCCCTATATACAAGAATATAACTACTATAATACTGCTCCTATATACAAGAATATAACTACTATAATACTGCCTCCTATATACAAGAATATAACTACTATAATACTGCCTCCTATATACAAGAATATAACTACTATAATACTGCCTCCTATATACAAGAATATAACTACTATAATACTGCCCCCTACACACAAGAATATAACTACTATAATACTGCCTCCTATATACAAGAATATAACTACTATAATACTGCCCCCTATATACCAGAATATAACTACTATAATACTGCTCCTATATACAAGAATATAACTACTATAATACTGCCTCCTATATACAAGAATATAACTACTATAATACTGCCCCCTATATACAAGAATATAACTACTATAATACTGCTCCTATATACAAGAATATAACTACTATAATACTGCCTCCTATATACAAGAATATAACTACTATAATACTGCCTCCTATATACAAGAATATAACTACTATAATACTGCCCCCTATATACAAGAATATAACTACTATAATACTGCTCCTATATACAAGAATATAACTACTATAATACTGCCTCCTATATACAAGAATATAACTACTATAATACTGCCCCCTATATACAAGAATCTAACTACTATAATACTGCTCCTATATACAAGAATATAACTACTATAATACTGCCCCTATATACAAGAATATAACTACTATAATACTACTACCCCTATATACAAGAATATAACTACTATAATACTGCTCCCTATATACAAGAATATAACTACTATAATACTGCCCCCTATATACAAGAATATAACTACTATAATACTGCCCCCTATATACAAGAATATAACTACTATAATACTGCTCCTATATACAAGAATATAACTACTATAATACTACCACTATATACAAGAATATAACTACTATAATACTGCCCCCTATATACAAGAATATAACTACTATAATACTGCCCCTATATACAAGAATATAACTACTATAATACTACCACTATATACAAGAATATAACTACTATAATACTGCTCCTATATACAAGAATATAACTACTATAATACTGCTCCTATATACAAGAATATAACTACTATAATACTGCCCCTATATACAAGAATATAACTACTATAATACTGCCCCTATATACAAGAATATAACTACTATAATACTGCCTCCTATATACAAGAATATAACTACTATAATACTGCCCCTATATACAAGAATATAACTACTATAATACTGCCCCCTATATACAAGAATATAACTACTATAATACTGCCCCCTATATACAAGAATATAACTACTATAATACTGCCCACTATATACAAGAATATAACTACTATAATACTGCCCCCTATATACAAGAATATAACTACTATAATACCGCTCCTATATACAAGAATATAACTACTATAATACTGCCCCTATATACAAGAATATAACTACTATAATACTGCCCCTATATACAAGAATATAACTACTATAATACTGCTCCTATATACAAGAATATAACTACTATAATACTGCTCCTATATACAAGAATATAACTACTATAATACTGTCCCTATATACAAGAATATAACTACTATAACACTGCCCCTATACACAAGAATATAACTACTATAATACTGCTCCTATATACAAGAATATAACTACTATAATACTGCCCCTGTATACAAGAATATAACTACTATAATACTGCCCCCTATATACAAGAATATAACTACTATAATACTGCCCACTATATACAAGAATATAACTACTATAATACTGCCCCCTATATACAAGAATATAACTACTATAATACTGCTCCTATATACAAGAATATAACTACTATAATACTGCTCCTATATACAAGAATATAACTACTATAATACTGTCCCTATATACAAGAATATAACTACTATAATACTGCCCCTATACACAAGAATATAACTACTATAATACTGCTCCTATATACAAGAATATAACTACTATAATACTGCCCCCTATATACAATAATATAACTACTATAACACTGACCCTATATACAAGAATATAACTACTATAATACTGCTCCTATATACAAGCATATAACTACTATAATACTGCTCCTATATACAAGAATATAACTACTATAACACTGCCCCTATATACAAGAATATAACTACTATAATACTGCCCCCATATACAAGAATATAACTACTATAATACTGCCCCTATATACAAGAATATAACTACTATAATACTGCCCCTATATACAAGAATATAACTACTATAATACTGCCCCTATATACAAGAATATAACTACTATAATACTGCCCCTATATACAAGAATATAACTACTATAATACTGCTCCCTATATACAAGAATATAACTACTATAATACTGCCCCTATATACAAGAATATAACTACTATAATACTGCCCCTATATACAAGAATATAACTACTATAATACTGCTCCTATATACAAGAATATAACTACTATAATACTGCTCCTATATACAAGAATATAACTACTATAATACTGCCTCTATATACAAGAATATAACTACTATAATACTGCCTCCTATATACAAGAATATCACTACTATAATACTGCCACCTATATACAAGAATATAACTACTATAATACTGCTCCTATATACAAGAATATAACTACTATAATACTGCCTCTATATACAAGAATATAACTACTATAATACTGCCACCTATATACAAGAATATAACTACTATAATACTGCTCCTATATACAAGAATATAACTACTATAATACTGCCTCTATATACAAGAATATAACTACTATAATACTGCCCCTATAAACAAGAATATAACTACTATAATACTGCCCCTATATACAAGAATATAACTACTATAATACTGCCCCCTACACACAAGAATATAACTATTATAATACTGCTCGTATATACAAGAATATAACTGCTATAATACTGTCCCTATATACAAGAATATAACTACTATAATACTGCCCTATATATAAGAATATAACTACTATAATACTGCCGCCTATATACAAGAATATAACTACTATAATACGGCCTCTATATACAAGAATATAACTACTATAATACTACCCCCTACACACAAGAATATAAATACTATAATACTGCCCCTATATACAAGAATATAACTACTATAATACTGCCCCTTATATACAAGAATATAACTACTATAATACTGCCTCCTATATACAAGAATATAACTACTATAATACTGCCCCTATATACAAGAATATAACTACTATAATACTGCCCCTATATACAAGAATATAACTACTATAATACTGCTCCTATATACAAGAATATAACTACTATAATACTGCTCCTATATACAAGAATATAACTACTGTAATACTGCCCCCTATATACAAGAATATAACTACAATAATACTGCCCCCTATATACAAGAATATAACTACTATAATACTGCCCCCTATATACAAGAATATAACTACTATAATACTGCCCCCTATATACAGGAATATAACTACTATAATACTGCCCCCTATATACAAGAATATAACTACTATAATACTGCTCCTATATACAAGAATATAACTACTAGAATACTGCCCCCTATATACAAGAATATAACTACTATAATACTGCTCCTATATACAAGAATATAACTACTATAATACTGCCTCCTATATACAAGACTATAACTACTATAATACTGCCCTTATATACAAGAATATAACTACTATAATACTGCCCTATATATAAGAATATAACTACTATAATACTGCCCTATATACAAGAATATAACTACTATAATACTGCCCCTATATACAAGAATATAACTACTATAATACTGCCCCTATATACAAGAATATAACTACTATAATACTGCTCCCTATATACAAGAATATAACTACTATAATACTGCTCCCTATATACAAGAATATAACTACTATAATACTGCCCCCTATATACAAGAATATAACTACTATAATACTGCTCCTATATACAAGAATATAACTACTATAATACTGTCCCCTATATACAAGAATATAACTACTATAATACTGCCCCCTATATACAAGAATATAACTACTATAATACTACCCCTATATACAAGAATATAACTACTATAATACTGCTCCTATATACAAGAATATAACTACTATAATACTGCCCCCTATATACAAGAATATAACTACTATAATACTGCCCCTATATACAAGAATATAACTACTATAATACTGCTCTCTATATACAAGAATATATCTACTATAATACTGCCCCTATATACAAGAATATAACTACTATAATACTGCCCCCTATATACAAGAATATAACTACTATAATACTGCTCCTATATACAAGAATATAACTACTATAATACTGCTCCTATATACAAGAATATAACTACTATAATACTGCTCCTATATACAAGAATATAACTACTATAATACTGTCCCTATATACAAGAATATAACTACTATAATACTGCCCCCTATATACAAGAATATAACTACTATAATACTACTCCTATATACAAGAATATAACTACTATAATACTGCCTCCTATATACAAGAATATAAATACTATAATACTGCTCCTATATACAAGAATATAACTACTATAATACTGCTCCTATATAAAGGAATATAACTACTATAATACTGTCCCCTATACACAAGAATATAACTACTATAATACTGCTCCTATATACAATATAACTACTATAATACTGCCTCCTATATACAAGAATATAACTACTATAATACTGCCTCCTATATACAAGAATATAACTACTTTCCTGATCGTCCATCGGCAGCACACACACATATGAGATGTTATCTCCCTAGATATAATTAGAAGAGAACAGGTTAACAAGCAATAACCAATTAACTAGTAATGCAAGGACCTCCTATATAAGGCCCAGGGACCCCCCACCTCCTTGTATTTTTATTTCTCTTCATGGTTAGAAGACTACAGGTGGGACTCTTTGGAGTCCTTATTTAGTTATTTTCTTCCTTCCTACTTTATCTATCATGCCGGGCTGTATACCAGAAGAGTTTCAGGTCCCTCGGCCCGAAGAGCCATTATGCCCCTTTGTTTTTTTTATTTCTTTATTTTAATTTAAAACTCTATGGCTGTGCTGCATTTGCTGCATGAATGTGTGTGTGTGTGTCCAACTGGCATATTGGACACACAAATCTACCAGTGTCCTGCTTAGGCAGCCGTACCTGGTTTTCCCTTCTCAATGCACTTCCTGGGAATCATGCAAAGAAGGTGCCGGTGTTTGACCATCTGACTCTGGGCAAAGATGGCGCTGGCACGATCTCGCTTGCCGTAAGATGACGCCATCTAAGGTAAATCCCTTGCTTGTTCGGTGTGTGGGATGTAGTCGCAGTCTGGGCTTGGACGCGCGCATACATGGGATTTCGGAGGATATTTAAACTTTGGCGCTATGTGTTTGATTACACCATTGCCTAAGCAGCAGAATCCTCGGTTCCTGCCACGTGAGTAGTGTCCCTATGGGAGTCTGATGGTCATCTGTGGAAAATGTTTATGTATTTACTGTGTGTACTATACATTATAAACAGCGGCTGTGGCTCTTAGTCTAGACTTGCTGAGTTTGGTTTTCTGGGCTCTGTTTCCACTGCTATGTTGCATGTTGATTGCAGGTGTTGCCTCTTATCCTAATGGTTTTCTCTCTGTTTTCTGCTAGACATCCTCCTCCAGACATGTCAGTGGATAGAGAAAACCTAGACATAGCATGTGTGAGATGCAGCCGCCCCTGTCTGAAGACGCAGCATTAAATATATGTTCTATATGTTGTGATAGAGGAACAGGGTCCTCAGAGGGCTGAAGCCCAATCCTGCTTGTCTTGGTTTAAAGAGCAATTTTCCTCCACATTTGAAGGGGTTAAATCTTCTCATAAAAAGAGTACCCATAACCCAGCCAGAGCAACTTCCCCATCATCTGAAGGGGAATATATTTCTATTGATGAAGACTCTGATGATCCTGAGGATCTTTTTCTTCTCAAAGAGAATTTTGCCCCCTCTCATTAAAGCGGTAAAAACCACTATGGAGTCTAAAAAAAGACACATAGTATAAGGCTGTGTTCACACTGAGTTTTTTGCAGGAGGAAAATTCCTCCTGCAAAAAATGCTCCAGTAGGTTTCTGCACGAAAAAACTCGTAAAAAAAACTGTGTGAACAGGGCCTAAGTAATAAAGAGACGCTCTTTTACTTTCCTATCACTACAGATAAAGGTCTTCCAGGCCAGAATGGGCTAAGCCTGGAATGAGGTTTGAGCAAAGTTTAAATCCACCTATAAAATGTATTCTCATTATGTGGATCAGTGGGACTCTGTACCAAAAATGGATGCTAAGCGCTCTAAAGAATCCATATTCCCATCAGCAGATATTACCCTGCTCCAGACCCTATGGACAGGAAGGCTAATGGGTTATTTAAAAGGAAAAATAAAATAAATAAAAAATGTCCTATTTATCTGCAGCTGCTGCATGTAAAATGTTTTTTCTCTGCGGTTCCGTGGCTAGAGCCGTACGTGTGTGGTTAAGCCAGTTAACCCAAGATTTAGAGGATGGGGTGCCTAGAGATGACACTTTGGAGTCACTACCTCATTAAAAATGAGTCTGAATTTCTTTGTGATGCTCCACTTGATATTATTAAAAATTCATTTAAAGCAATGACTGCCGCTAACTCAGCCGAAAGAGCCCTATGGCTAAAATTCTGGAATGGGGATATTCATGCCAAGACAAATTGTTGTAATTTTGCCTTTTCAGTCAGGTAATCTGTTTGGTCCACAGTGGAAAGCTCTTGCGAATGGGAAGGGTCACTCCTTTCCTCAAACGAAAATACCTAACCCCAGTTTTAGGTACTTTTCGTTTTCAAAAGAAAGAGGTCCCCAAAATTCTGAAAGAATAAGCAGTGGCGGTCCAGACCTCGCCAAGACAACCAGGGTAACTTCAAAAAGAAGCAGAACCCAATGATTTATGACGCCAGAGCTGTAAAAGCGCAGGGGGGAGGAAGACTACATCTTTTTTTGTCCATTTGGTCCAAGACCTCCTTGGACGAGTGGGTGTCCTCCACAATTCAAAGGGGGTACTCCCTAGAATTCAAACACCCCCCCCCCCCTGTACAAATTTTTCATCAATCAAGCAACTGTAGTATTGATTGATCTGGTTCAAGAATTTATAAAGAAAGGAGCCTTGGAATTGATCCCATTCAAACAAAAAGGGAAATTACTATATTCGAGAATTTTTTTTCTTGTCACAAAACCCAAAAAATTTTTAAAAAAATGGCGCCTAATTATAGATACACATTACATATCTAAACAAGTTCTTGAAAGAAAAAAATAAATAAATAAATAAATATGTTTCTGGATGGAAACTGTTCGATCTGTCCTTGCCATTCTTCAAAAAGTTTATGGCATCCATAGATCTAACAGATGCATATCTACATGTTCCCATGTTACAAAGACACCGGAAATATCTTAGGATAGCCATCCAGAACAAGTCACAAACTCTTCACTACCAATTCAAGTGTCGCCCGTTCGGCTTCACCTCAACACCTCGGGTGTTCACCAAAATTGTGGTAGTTCTCACTGCAGCTCTTCCGTCTCCAAGGGGTAACAGTGTTTCCATATCTAGACGACTGGCTGATTGTCTCCCCTCCAAAGAAGATCTAATTCTCCATCTTCAAGTGACTGAGCGCTCTGAAAGATCATGGGTTCCTGATAAATCAGGAGAAATCTCAACTCACTCCGGTCCAGGAGATAAAGTTCTTAGGGTTCCTGATCCACTCAAAATGTATGTCCCTAAGATTATCTTTAGAAAGGTGAAGGAGAATTGTGACAGAAGTGACTGACTTAATCTCAGACCGCAGAGTACCCGGTCATCCATGAGGGTACTGGGGCTGTTAACATCATCCATAGACGCAGTTCCCTGGGCCAGAGCCAACGTAAGATATTTACAATCAAACATACTGGCCCTATGGAACCAGAACCTGACAAGTCTAGACAAAGTCATCCCTCTCTCCACACCATGAGAGATCTACTATGGTGGCTAAATCCCCTCAGACTTTCTCTCAGGCAGAACTCTGACTCCTCATCCTCAGGTGACTCTCACAACGGATGCATCCTCTTTGGGCTTTGGTGCTCTTGTAGAAAATCATTGGATCCAACAGTTATGGTCACCTCAGGAGAAGTCTCTTTCATCCAACCTAAGAGAATTGAAAGCGGTCAAGCTAGCACTTCATCATTTTCACTCTGTCCTTCATAATCTCAATGTCCTGGTCCAGACACAACCTGGCATCAGTCTACTATATAAACAAACATGGCGGCACGAGGAGTCATCAACTTTCCAAAGAGTGCAGAGCTATAATGACATGGTCCGAATCCAATCTTCTGAATATTCGGCATCCGGGGTTCTCTCAAAGCAGTCTGGCTAAATCGGAACACTCTACATTCAGGAGAAGGGAGCCTGAATCCAGAGATATTCAGACCGATCACCATGAGGATGGGATTACCAGATCTAGACGTGATGGCATCATGGGACAACACGAAAACACAAATTAATTTTTGTTCTCTGTCCCCACTAGGTCACACAGTGGCCATAGACAGTGGATCAGTTGGTCCAACAAGTTGACCTATGTCTTCCTGCCTCTTCTTCTAATTCAGAAATTCCTCAAGAAAATCTTAGATGAGAAATCAGAAGCCATCGCAGTGATAGGGTATGTTCACATGGCCAAATTTCAGACGTATACGAGGCGTATTATGCCTCGTTTTACGTCTGAAAATACGGCTCCAATACGTCGGCAAACATCTGCCCATTCATTTGAATGGGTTTGCCGACGTACTGTGCAGACGACCTGTTATTTACGCGTCGTCGTTTGACAGCTGTCAAACGACGACGCGTAAAAATACAGCCTCGTAAAAAGAAGTGCAGGACACTTCTTTGGACGTTTTTGGAGCTGTTTTCTCATAGACTCCAATGAAAACAGCTCCAAAAACGGACGTAAAAAACGCCGCGAAAACGGCGTGAAAACGCCGCGAAAAATGCGAGTTGGTAAAAAAACGTCTGAAAAGCAGGGTCTGTTTTCCCTTGAAAACAGCTCTGGATTTTCAGACGTTTTTGTTGACTACGTGTGAACATACCCATACCCTTCTGGCCACGACGGGCTTGGTTTTCTCTTGCATTATATATTTCGAGAGGCAGATTGTGGAAACTGCCAGCCCATCAAGACCTCCTCATCCAGGAAGGTTACTTTCACCAACAGGTCCGCAACTTACATCGGACAGTTTGGAGACTGTTTTAGGGACTCCCGCTCAATCAGGCCTGTCAGAAGTGGTCAATAAAACACTACTTGCGGCTAGAAAACCAGCCACCATTTCTGTGTACAATAGAGTCTGGAATATCTATAAATACTGGGGTGTGTCCCAAACTCCGTCTCTATGGACGTTCTCGCATCCCTTCTTCAATTTCTCCAAGAAGGTTTCAACAAAGGCCTTAAATACAACACGCTGAAGGTGTACTGCACAGCCATAAATGCTCAATTAGAATCAAAATTTTCGAATCCGGCTCTGATCCGTAGATTATTCAAAGCTATAAGAAATCTAAAACCGAAGGTTCATAATCCTGTTCCTTCATGGGATTTGTCCTTGGGCCTCCAAGCGTTAACAGGTCCTCCGTTAGAACCTATTTTCCAAGCGAGCCTGAAACACATATCCTTCAAAACTCTATTCTTAGTGGCAATCACTTCGGTAAAGAGAGTAGGAGAACTGCAGGCTCTGTGTAAAGGATCTGCCAGGCACTACGTCTGTGGATACTCCCAGGATTAATCAGTCGACACCTGAGGCCAGACCTCTCAGACTGACACCGGCTCCCACCAATCAGGGTGGCAGGCTCAGGAGTGGGAGAGCCTATCGCGGCCTGGTCAGTCGGAGTTAGCTCCGCCCCCTGTCCATTTATACCTGCCGTTCTCTCTTCCTCATTGCTTGTGATTCTTCTTGGTTTCCTGGCCCCACTGCTGCCTTGCTCCAGCCTGCTTCTGCCGTGCTTCTGCCTTGCTTCAGTTCCCGCTTATCCTGCTTCGCTCTGCCCCTGGCTTGCTTCCTGCTCCGTGCTCTGCGTTTGTATACTCCATTACATCCTGATCCTGACTGGCTCGTTCACCACTCAGTTTCCTCACGGTGTTCCGTGGGCTACTGCCCCTTCCCTTGCTTGTTCCCTGTTTGTATCCCCTTGCACTTAGTCAGCGTAGGGACCGCCGCCAAGTTGTACCCCGTCGCCTAGGGCGGGTCGTTGCAAGTAGGCAGGGACAGGGCGGTGGGTAGATTAGGGCTCACTTGTTCCCTTCACCTCCTTCCTGCCATAACACTCTGTCATGCAAAGAGCCGTATCTTCGTATATTACATGACTGCATCATCCTTCAAACTCTTCCAAATTTCAGACCTAAAATTCCTTCTGCGTCACACGTTGAATAGGAATCATCCTAGCGGTCTTTTTTTCCTGACCCAGAATTGGATCATCAAACCTCTCTACATACTCTGGATGTAAAAAGAGCAGGGCTCTCATACCTTCAGACAACTCAACCATTCACAATCCTTATTCTTACAATTTCATGGCAAAGCCACAGACCAGTGAAGCTCCCCTGGCTAGACGGATAAAAGACACCATCAGTCTGTTATTCTCTGTCCGGGCAGATGGCTCCGATCCATGTAAAAGTTCACTCCACTCTTTCTATTGCAACCTCATGAGCAGAATTTGGTCATATGCCCTTAGAACAGATCTGCAAAGCAGCAACTTGGGCACCACCTTCAACCTTCATCCGTCACTATAGGTTGGACATTTCTGCTCCCGTGTGTTCAGCCTTTGACAAAATGGTGTTAAATAAAGCGACTGGATCTCCCACCGCATAAATATTGCTTTACAAATCTCATATGTGTGCTGCCGACGGACGATCAGGAAAGCTGAAATTTGCTTACCGACATTTTCATTTCCTGGAGTCCGGAGGCAGCACAGCTTCCCACCCTAATTAATTATTTTAACTGCTACATACCATACAAGGTGGGGTTTCCCTGGGCCTTATATAGGAGGTCCTTGCATTACTAGTTAATTGGTTATTGCTTGTTAACCTGTTCTCTTCTAATTATATCTAGGGAGATAACATCTCATATGTGTGCTGCCTCCGGACTCCAGGAAATGCAAATTTCAGCTATAATACTGCCCCTATATACAAGAATATAACTAGTATAATACTGCTCCTATATACAAGAATATAACTACTATAATAATGCCCCCTATATACAAGAATATAACTACTATAATACTGCTCCTATATACAAGAATATAACTACTATAATACTGCCTCCTATATACAAGAATATAACTACTATAATACTGCCCCTATATACAAGAATATAACTACTATAATATTGCCCCTATATACAAGAATATAACTACTATAATACTGCTCCTATATACAAGAATATAACTACTATAATACTGCTCCATATGTACAAGAATATAACTACTATAATACTGCTCCTATATACAAGAATATAACTACTATAATACTGCTCCCTATATACAAGAATATAACTACTATAATACTGGCTCCTATATAGAAGAATATAATTACTATAATACTGGCCCTATATACAAGAATATAACTACTATAATACTGCCTCTATATACAAGAATATAACTACTATAATACTCCCCCTATATACAAGTATATAACTACTATAATACTGCCCCTATATACAAGAATATAACTACTATAATACTGCCCCCTATATACAAGAATATAACTACTATAATACTGCCCCTATATACAAGAATATAACTACTGTAATACTGCCCCCTATATACAAGAATATAACTACTATAATACTGCTCCTATATACAAGAATATAACTACTATAATACTCCCCCTATATACAAGTATATAACTACTATAATACTGCCCCTATATACAAGAATATAACTACTATAATGATCTTTTTTTTTATTTAAAAACTTGCAACAAAATATTACAATATCTTTACAAAACCCTCATAACAGATATACAATAAACTTGTCTCTTAATAACATCACAAATATTAAACAAATCATGATATATTAATATTCCTCCAGTATACATTTAAATTATTTTTCGAGTCTTTCCTATACACAGTCTTAAGACTTTCCATGATATTCTGCCTGACAGTATTACAGGAGAGTTCTTCTTTATTGATGACCAGGCAGCATCGCGCACACCACAGATGATACACGGTCACCACATTTATGACATATAATGAACTTCTATCATATACACTAAGTTCGGGCTGAAACGCCCCATACAGCAGCTGAGAGTATGGCTGTCCCACGAGATGCGGTAACTGCAGGGACAGGGACACAGCTCCCCATAATTGTATACTGAAAGGACACTCACAGTAGATGTTCCATGGTCTCTAGTATCTGGGGACACTCATTTCTAGGACAGAATCTGTCCAACACGTACCTACACTTAAAGGGAATGTGTCGCAAATGAAACCTTTTTTTTTTTAAGTGTCGTTACTTATTTCTATTATATTTTTTAAGTTTTTTGCTGTATTTAATTTTTTTTTCCGTATGGTGGAAAGTATTAAAAATTAAATAATAATTTGACATGTTTTCCAATGTTGGCCACCAGAGGGAGCACTTCCCAGAATTACAGCAAGGTGAATAAGGCAAAGCAACCTGACTCACAGCTGCTGTAAATGTGGGAGGGAACCTCACCCCCCCTCTCACAAGCCAGGTAAAGGTGTCTTCAAATTGCTAAGCAGTGTCTGGCAGCCATATTGGGTGTGATTCTGCAGCTGGAAGAAGTTAGGCTTTATTCAGACGAACGTGAATTACGTCCGTGCAACGCGCGTGATTTGCACGCGCGTTGCACGGACCTATATTAAGTCTATGGGGCCGTGCTGACATGTCCGTGATTTTTACTCAGCGTGAGTCCGCTGAAAAAAAAAGTCACAACATGTCCGTTCTTTGGGCGTTTTTCGCGCATCATGCACCCATTGAAGTCAATGGGTGCGTGAAAACCACGCATGTCGCACGGAAGCACTTCCGTGGAACGAGCGTGATTCGCGCAACAGCTGTCAAAAGGATGAATGAAAACAGAAAAGCACCACGTGCTTTTCTGTTTACAAACATCCAAATGGAGTGTCATAATGATGGCGGCTGCGCGAAAAGCACGCAGCCGCGCATCATATGCTGCTGCCCCACGGAGCTGTTAAGTGGCTTTTGCGCACACAAAACGCCGCGTTTTTGCGTGCGCAAAAACGCCACGCTCGTGTGAATGAGGCCTTATAGGACACACCAAAAGGCTAAGTGTATGTTCACACGCTTACTAAACAAAGGGAAAACCGCTCCTGATTTTCAGCCATTTTTTAATCAAACTCGCGTTTTTTAACGGCCGTTTTTGGAGCTGTTTTTCTATAAAGTCAATGAAAAACGGCTCCAAAAACGTCCCAAGAAGTGATGTGCACTTCTTTTTGGTCGGGCGTCTTTTTACGTGCCGTTTTTGGAAAACTACCACGTAAAAAACGCCCTGTCGGAACAGAACGCCGTATTTCCCATTGAAACCAATGGGCAGATGCTTGTAGGCGTTCTGCTTCCGATTTTTCAGCTGAAAACATTGTGTGTGAACATACCCCTAGGGTATGTGCACACGCTAACTGCATTTACGTCTGAAATGACGGAGCTGTTTTCAGGAGAAAACAGCTCTGTCATTTCAGACGTAATTGCTCGTACTTGCGTTTTGCAAGGCGTCAATTACGGCCGTAATTTGGAGCTGTTCTTCATTGAATTCAATGAAAAACGGCTCAAATTACGTCCCAAGAAGTGTCCTGCATATAATGTATATAAGTGTCCTGCATATAATGTATATAAGTGTCCGGCATATAATGTATATAAGTGTCCTGCATATAATGTATATAAGTGTCCGGCATATAATGTATATAAGTGTCCGGCATATAATGTATATAAGTGTCCGGCATATAATGTATATAAGTGTCCGGCATGTAATGTATATAAGTGTCCGGCATGTAATGTATATAAGTGTCCCGCATGTAATGTATATAAGTGTCCCGCATGTAATGTATATAAGTGTCCCGCATATAATGTATATAAGTGTCCCGCATATAATGTATATAAGTGTCCGGCATATAATGTATATAAGTGTCCGGCATATAATGTATATAAGTGTCCTGCATATAATGTATATAAGTGTCCCGCATGTAATGTATATAAGTGTCCCGCATGTAATGTATATAAGTGTCCGGCATATAATGTATATAAGTGTCCCGCATGTAATGTATATAAGTGTCCCGCATATAATGTATATAAGTGTCCCGCATATAATGTATATAAGTGTCCCGCATATAATGTATATAAGTGTCCCGCATATAATGTATATAAGTGTCCCGCATATAATGTATATAAGTGTCCTGCATATAATGTATATAAGTGTCCTGCATATAAGTGTCCTGCATATAAGGTATATAAGTGTCCTGCATATAATGTATATAAGTGTCCCGCATATAATGTATATAAGTGTCCCGCATATAATGTATATAAGTGTCCCGCATATAATGTATAGGAGTGTCCCGCATATAATGTATATAAGTGTCCCGCATATAATGTATATAAGTGTCCCGCATGTAATGTATATAAGTGTCCCGCATATAATGTATATAAGTGTCCTGTATATAAGTGTCCTGCATATAATGTATATAAGTGTCCTGCACTTCTTTGCCGAGGCTGTTATTTTACGTGCCGTCTTTTGACAGCGACGCGTAAAATTCCAGGTCGTCGGCACAGTACGTCGGCAAACCCATTCAAATGAATGGGCAGATGTTTGCCGACGTATTGGAGCCGTCTTTTCAGGCGTAAATCGAGGCGTAAAACGCCTCGTTTACGCCTGAAAATAGGTCGTGTGAACCCAGCCTTAGAATGATGAAAGTGAAGTGAATGACTTTTCAGTTGACCGGTTCACACGCCGTGTATTTGACATGTTTTTTTTTTTTGCACATTTTACGTGCAAAAAAAAAACACATAAAAAACGCTTGATTACACTTGATTTTGTGTGTTTGGGGGATGTGTGTGTGTGTGTGTGTGTGTGTGTGTGTGTTCTCGCCGCTCATTCTTCAAAACAGCTGATAAGCGGCTATGAAGTATCAGCGGCGCCCGTGCACACTCCACTCTGCCACACACACACACACGGGAAAAGTCTTAAAGGGGTCGTCCAGGAAAACATGGCGCCGCACCTGTCCTCAGGTCGTGTGTGGTATTACAGCTCTGTCCTATTCACTTCAATGGAGGTGAACTGCAATACCAGACACAACCTGAGGACAGGTGCGGCGCTGTGTCTCCAATCCGGACACCCCTTCTGTCCTGAGATGACCCGACGGGGGAGGCGAGTGTCAGAGCCACCCACCGCCATCACCGCAGACAGAACCACACAACTATGGCATGAGGGCAGGGCTTGTCCTGAGTGCACTGTCTCTTGTTATGGACAGAGTTATAGTCACATGAACCCCGTCTGATGAACCGGTAACCTAGGTCCGATCACATGACAGAGGGGGTCACCAAAACCCTGTGCACCCTCAGCCCGTCCATCCAGCCCTTTCCTGGTTATATCTGCGTCTGGGAAAGCTGGGTGACCACCATTACCCCTCATACTGGAGTGTTTAGGGATGTGACTAATGAACCTCTCACACTCCAGTAGGAGGGGTAATGGTGGTCACCCAGCTTTCCCAGACCCCTGAACGGTAAATCTGTCTAATGGTGCTGAAACTGAGAGGTTCATTAGTCACATCCCCAAACAGTCTCAGAACAACTAGAGGGATTTACCGTTCAGGGGTCTGGGAAAGCTTCACACAAGGGAGGGGGGGAGGGGGGGGCGTTTCGGGGGGTGCCCGTCAGGGGTCACGAGAGCGGGGGTCTGTGAGGTAGAGAGTGGGACATGCAGAGACACACATCTTACCTGCAGTGCAGCTGGTCTTCAAGATGGCGCCTGCTCTCTCCCTGCAAACAGCTGCTCTGCTCTGTCTGACCTGCGTCTGCGCAGGACAGAGCCATAGTGCAAAGTCAATGGGACGGGTCCCGTTCATTGACTCCTATGGGACTGGAGCTGCCGTATTCCATGTCTGTATGTGTCGTTAATCGACACATACAGAAATAGAAAAAAAAATGGCAGCCCCCATAGGGAAGAAAAAGTGTAAAAATAAAAAAAAGTAACACACAAACACACAAATTAATACAAACGTTTTTAATAAAACACTAACATCAAACTGATATAAAAAATTTTTTTTGGGTGACACTGTTCCTTTAAGGTTGGCTCTAACATACATTTTACCATGGAATCCCAACCATGCCACGTCCCTCATGTGCAGAGGAACTCTAGGGTCATCCAGGATTTTTGCAGCCTGCCTTATATCAAGGCTCGGGGCTTCCCTTAATTGTATATGGACAGTGAACTGACATCTAAGGAGCTTCTTGTACAACTCCTTCCTATGGAGTAACTTGACATCATCATACAATATCTTCCATTAAACCCCTTCCCTCTTTGGCCACTTTTGACCTTCCTGACTGAGCCTCATTTTTCAAATCTGACATGTCTCACTTTATGTGGTAATAACTCCGGAATGATTTCACCTATCCAAGAGATTCTGAGATCGTTTTCTCGTGACACATTGCACTTTAAGTTACTGGCAAAATTTTCTCGATATGTTCAGTATTTAATTGTAAAAAACACCAAAATTTAGCGAAAAATTGCAAAAATTTGCATTTTTCTCAATTTAAATGTATCTGCTTGTAAGACAGGCAGTTATAACACACAAAAAGTCACCCCATTTTAAAAACTTCGCCCCTCAAAGTATTCAAAACAGCATTTAGAAAGTTTCTTAAGCCTTTAGACATTTCACTGGAATTAAAGCAAAGTAGAGGTGAAATTTACAAATTTCATATTTTTTTGCAGAAATAAATGTTGAATACAATTTTTTCTGGAACACAGAAGGTTTTACCAGAGAAATGCAACTCAATATTTATTGCCCAGGTTCTGCAGTTTTTGGAAATATCCCACATTTTGCCGTAACGTGATACTGGAATGAAGCACCGGCCTCAGAAGCAAAGGAGCACCTAGAGGATTTTGGGGCCTTATTTTTATTAGACTATATTTTAGGACTGTATGCATATAGCAACATTTAACCCATAAGTCTCCCCTCCCCATACTAAAATTAACATCACACCGACACATAACTCTCTTTTACAGTGGGGTTGACCCGGGGGTCGGCCACAGCTTTATTAACACAATAAATGTAAACAACAAATTTACCAAATATAAAACGCAATGACCTTAACATAGGTCAATAACAACCTGTATAAGCCTAACCAAGGACATGTAGGTAAAGCCCCTTTAAAGAGACTCTGTCACCAGATCATCAAATCCCTATCTCCTATTGCATGTGATCGGCGCTGCAATGTAGAGAACAGTAACGTTTTTTTTTTTGTTTTTTTTAAACGATCATTTTTGGCCAAGTTATGAGCAATTTTATATTTATGCAAATGAGCCTTTCTAATGGACAACTGGGCGTGGTTTCTCTTATTTCCAACTGGGCGTGTAATGTGTGTGTAACATCTGGGCGTGTCTTGTGTGTGTAACATCTGGGCGTGTAATGTGTGTGTAACATCTGGGCGTGTAATGTGTGTGTAACATCTGGGCGTGTCTTGTGTGTGTAACATCTGGGCGTGTAATGTGTGTGTAACATCTGGGCGTGTAATGTGTGTGTAACATCTGGGCGTGTAATGTGTGTGTAACATCTGGGCGTGTAATGTGTGTGTAACATCTGGGCGAGTAATGTGTGTGTAACATCTGGGCGTGTAATGGGCGTGTCTTGTGTGTGTAACATCTGGGCGTGTAATGTGTGTGTAACATCTGGGCGTGTAATGTGTGTGTGTAACATCTGGGCGTGTAATGTGTGTGTAACATCTGGGCGTGTCTTGTGTGTGTAACATCTGGGCGTGTAATGTGTGTGTGTAACATCTGGGCGTGTAATGTGTGTGTAACATCTGGGCGTGTAATGTGTGTGTAACATCTGGGCGTGTAATGTGTGTGTGTAACATCTGGGCGTGTAATGTGTGTGTAACATCTGGGCGTGTCTTGTGTGTGTAACATCTGGGCGTGTAATGTGTGTGTAACATCTGGGCGTGTAATGTGTGTAACATCTGGGCGTGTAATGTGTGTGTAACATCTGGGCGTTGTGAATAGAAGTGTTCGTCAGCATCATTCACTTCTATTCACAACGCCCAGCTAGTAAAACAAGTAAACACGCCCAGGTGTTACACACACAAGACACGCCCAGATGGAAATAAGAGAAAACACGCCCAGTTGTCCATTAGAAAGGCTCATTTGCATAAATATAAAATTGCTCATAACTTGGCCAAAAATGATCGTTTTAAAAAAAACAAAAAACGTTCCTGTTCTCTACATTGCAGCGCCGATCACATGCAATAGGAGATAGGGATTTGATGATCTGGTGACAGAGCCTCTTTAACTACCGCCTGCTGTGACATAACACCGTAATAACACATATCTCACCCATACATCATTGTCCAAAACAAACCAATAACCTCCGCATTGAGAACCATGTGAAACACATTGTTTCCTTCTTTTTTTTTTTTTTTTCTATTTACATTTTCAAAATTTTTTTATTTTTATGCATTCTCCATTTATTTTCCTTTTTTTTTTTTTTTTTTTTTATATCCCCATCCAAATAACCGGAAATATTGAGGCCTCTTTGGTTGCCTTTTTTTAAATTTATTTATTTTTATTACATACACGTTCCACCACCCACCAACTAACTCGTACCTTTAGATTAACCATACCTAAGGGAGGGAGGGAGGGAAAATTTCTGACAAAGAGGCCCACTACATGTAAGCAGCCCCTTATATAACCCCTTCCCATACACTAAAACCGCCCCCTCTCCTCCTCTAACTCCCCCCTGCCTAAATGACTCACCCCTGTAACAGAGAGGGGGAGGGGAGCTAACTCCTCAGCCTCACTTACTCCCTTCCCTGCAACAGTCCCTGGCTCAGTGGCTAAATGCCTGTGAGCCCCCATGCACCATGTCAGGTTTGAAGGGCTCTTGCGGTGCCAAAACAGTGAAAATCCCCCAAAATTGACCCCATTTGGGAAACTACACACCTCAAGGAAATTATCTAGGGGTATAGTGAGCATTTTGACCGCACAGGTTTTTTACAGAAATTATCGGAAGTAGGCCGTGAAAATTAAAATCTACATTTTTTCAAAGAAAATGTAGGTTTAGCGATTTTTTTATTTTTAATTTCCACAAGGAGTAAAGAAGAAAAAGCATTGCAAAATTTGTAAAGCAATTTCTCCCGAGTAAAACAATACCTCACATGTGGCAATAAACAGATGTTTGGACACACGGCGGGGCTTAGAAGGGATGGAGCGCTATTTGGCTTTTGGAGCTCAAATTTAGCAGGAATGGTTTGCGGAGGCCAGGTCACATTTACAAAGCCCCAGAGGGGACAAAACAGTGGAAACCCCACACAAGTGACCCCATTTTGGAAACTGCACCTCTTGAGGAAATTATCTAGGGGGATAGTGAGCGTTTTGACCCCACAATTTTTTTGCAGAAATTATTGGAAGTAGGCCTGGAAAATAAAAATAAAAATTTTTTCAAAGAAAACGTAGGTTTAGCTAATTTTTTCTCATTTCCACAAGGACTGAAGGAGAAAAAGCACCACAAAATTTGTAAAGCAATTTCTCCAGAGTAAAACAGTCCCTCACATGTGGTAATAAACGGATGTTTGGACACACGGCAGAGCTTAGAAGGGAAAGAGCACTATTTGGCTTTTGGAGATCACATTTAACAGGAATGGGTTGCGGAGGTCATGTCACATTTACAAAGCCCCTGAGGGGACAAAACAGTGAAAACGCCCAAAAAGTGACTCCATTTAGGAAACTACACCTCTTGAGGAATTCATCTAGGGGTGTAGTAAGCATTTTGACCCCACAGATGTTTCATAGAATTTATTAGAATTGGACAGTGAAAATAAAAACAATCCTTTTTCTTCAATAAGACGTAGCTTTAGCGCAAAATTTTTCATTTTCTCAACAAATAAAGGAAAAAAACAACCCAACATTTGTAAAGCAATTTCTCCCGAGTGGCAATACCCCATATGTGGTCATAAACTACTGTTTGATTACACTGCAGGGCTCAGAAGGGAAGTAGCGCCATTTGGAGTGCAGATGTTGCTGGATTGGTTTCTGGGCGCCTGTGGGCTTAAAACAGTGGAAACCCCCCAGAAGTGACCCAATTTTCGAAACTACACCCCTCAATCAATTTACCTAGGGGTGTAGTGAGCATGTTAACCCTGCAGGTGTTTTGTAGAAATTAATTAGTGTGCGCTCAATGTTGCAGAGTGAAAATGGGATTTTTTCCATAGATATGCCAATATGTGGTGCCCGGCTTGTGCCACCATAACAAGACAGCTCTCTAATTATTATGCTGTGTTTCCCAGTTTTAGAAACACCCTACATAGGGCACTAATCTTTTGCCCGGACATTCGACCAGACTCGAGTGAAAGCGTGCCATGTAAAATTGAGGCCTAATTTGGTGATTTACAAAGTATTGCTTCACAACTGCAGAGGCTCTGATGTGAAGTAATAGAGAAGTGACCCCCATTTGGAAACTACACCCCTCAAGGCATTTATTAAGGGGTGTAGTGAGCATTTTCACCCCACAGGTCTTTTCCATAAATGATTGCACTGCGGATGGTGCAAATTAAAAATGTATATTTTTCCCTAGATATGCCATTTCAGTGACAAATATGTCATGCCCAGCTTATGACGCTGGAGACACACACCCCAAAAATTGTTAAAAGGGTTCTACCGGGTATGGCGGTGCCATATATGTGGAAGGAAACTGCTGTTTGGGCACGCTGTAGGGTTCAGAGTGGAGGCAGCGCCATTTGGCTTTTAGAGAGCGGATTTATAATGTGGGGGTACATGTAAGCCGGGCAGAGTACATCAGGGGCATAGTCAGGTGGCATAATACTGGGGTAAAAAAACAATAAAATTATCCATAGATGTGTGTTACGCTGTGACACAATCCTTTCTGCACGGTCCGGTGTTGCACTGATATATGGTGTCCTTCCTTATCCCCCTTTTGGTCCACACTCCGCACCTTTGCAGTTTGGGGAATTTTGCTGGGCAGTGTTGTCCTGGTATAATACGGGCGCCCTCGCTTCCAGCGGATATGTTTGGGCCCCCCTCCCCTTCCTGGTTCCCTAATTTGAAGTCCTTGATAAATCGCCTCTTGAAACAGAAGAAATGTTCCCTTTTTTTTTTACACTTTTTCTCAAGTCCCACTAAGGGACTTGACGGTCCAACTGTCAGATTAATTGCAATGTATTAGGTGCAATGTATTAGATCTGTCAGTTATTCACTGACAGCAAGCCGACTAGGCTTCGCCTCCCGGCGGAGCCTAATCGGCTTCTGTAATGGCAGAGCAGGAGGCCGTTGTGTCTCCTGTTGCCATAGCAGCTTTCGCCAGTCCTGATTGCCTGTCAGGGCTGGCGATCTGCTAGCAACCACTAAGATGCAGCAATCACTTTCGATTGCTGCATCGAAGGGGTTAATGACAGGGATCGGAGCTAGCTCCGATTCCTGCCATTACAGGTGGATGTCAGCTGTAACATACAGCTGACTTCCACCGCTGATGACGCCGGATCAGCTACTGCCATCTTGCCGGCGGCTATGGAAGCCGATCAGGCTCCGCCGCCGGCCGGATCTTGACCGGCTTCCGTGCTAGGCAGACTGGGAGGCCAGTATTAGCCATTTGTATTAGGCCATTGCAGCCACCGGAACCCTGGCAATTTCATTGCTGGGGTTCCGATGAGCTGCAAACAGCTTAAATGTAGCGATCACGTTTGAATGCTGATTTGAAGGGGTTAATGGCGGGGATCGAAACTAATTTCAGTCCCCGCCATTACAGCCGGATGTCAGATACAGCTGAGATCCGGCGATGATGGCACCGGCTCAGCTTCTGAGCCGGTGCCAAACATTTGGTGTAAGTATAGTACATTTTGTGGGAAGCACTGACTTTCCATGTCGTATACTTACGACAAATGTCGGGAAGGGGTTAATGATCTTCCTAATTATATTGACTCCATACCAAGACACGTTATTCTTAATGCGCCCCGAGATCCTCTTTGTGTGGTCAATAGGTGACCCCATAGACACAAACTGCTGGAGCTGACTCTTACACAAACAGCCCCATGGCTTCACCCCAGCATTCTTACAAAATAAAAAATTCTTCATCAGAAACATCAGAGTAAGGCCTCATGCACACGACCGTAAAAACACCCGTTATTGCGGGTCGTTATTACGACCCGCAATAACGGGCTCATAGGCTTCTGTTAGCCACGGGTACCTTCCCGTTTGCTCACGGGAAGGTACCCGTGCCGTTAAAAAAGATAGAACATGCCCTATTTCATGCCGTAATAACGGCACGGGCATCCCATAGAAGTCTATGGGGCTCCCGTAATCATGGGTGGCTGCGTGTGTTCACCCGTGATTACGGGAGCGTTGCGAGGTGAGGCGAGGTCAGGGGACTACCCGGTCTGCAGGCCACAGCCCAGTGGCGTAACTACCGCCGGGACTACAATGAAAACTATGGCAGAGCGGGGAGGTATCTCCCCGCTCTGCCATAAACAAGACATGTATCCCCTATCCTGTAAAAAATAAAAATAAAAGACGTTCATACTTACCGACAACTCTCCAGTCCGGTCTCCCGCCCGTTGCCTTGGTGACGCGTCCCTCTCGACATCCGGGCCGACGTCCTGGATGACGTTTCAGGCCATGTGACCGCTGCAGCCAATCACAGGTCAATCACAGGCTGCAGCGGTCACATGGACTGCCGCGTCATCCAGGGATGTCGGGCTGGATGTGAAGAGAGGGACGCGTCACCAAGACAACGGCCGGTAAGTATGAATTTCTTTAACTTTTATTACAGAAAAGGCTGTCCCTTCTCTCTATCCTGCACTGATAGAGAGAAGGGGCTGCCGATTAGTGCAGTGCTATTTTGCTGCCAAAAACGTGCTCGTAAATACGGGTGGAATACGTGTGACACCGGACCCATATTTACGAGCACGGGTTCGTAAATACTGGTGCAAAACGGGTGGAATACGTGTGACACCGGACCCGTATTTACGCCAGTATTTACGGGTGTGAAAAAATACGGTCGTGTGCATGAGGCCTAAAGAAGAGCTCCGGGCAGCGCATGGAGAGACCACCTTCCTTATGCGGGAGATAGACAATGTTCCTCCTGACTACATTGACCCTGTTACCCCACAAGAAGCGGAAGAAAACATTTGTCAGTCTGGGAAGTAAAGTATCAGGTAGGAAGGAGGAAACTCTTCACCAGGCGGACCTTCTCCTGATAGGTCAGCCGCCAGTGCTTCCAGCTCAGCACCTTCTGCTCACACAGCGCTAACTTCTCCTCCCGGTTCACCTCACCTTCATCCACAGCTCCAAACACAACTCCCAAAATCTTTATCTTCTCCTGAACTGTTTTGAAGGGCACTGAGAAGACATCGCTGTCATTTCCCAACCACAAGGCCTCGCTCTTTTCCATATTCACAGCAGAATTAGACACCTGGGAAAACCTGGCTATCTCTTGCTGTAGAGCTGCACAGTCACCAGCAGAAGACAACATGACCGTCACATCATCCGCATAGGCGCAGAACTTTATCTCTTCTACTTTATTCTGAAAATGACATTTCAACCCCATAAACTTTCTATTATCCTGCAATTTCCTTAAAAATGGATCCAGACTAAACACATATAATAATGGGCTGAGAGGGCAGCCTTGCCGCACACCCGACTTTATACTGAAGGCGTCTGCCAAGTGACCATTAATCAGAGGCCAGCTAACTGCCTCCTTATACAGAACCTGCAGCCATTGTACAAACTGTGCAGGAAGGCCGTACTCCAACAACACCTGATACAGGAAATCATGATGGACTCTATCAAAGGCCTTACTCTGGTCTAAGCCTACTATATATGTCCCCACCTCATGCTGCTTAATATAAGTCATGGATTCTCTCATCAGCAGCAAGGAGTCCTCTATAGTCCGGCCTTTCACACCACACGTCTGATTAGGGATGATGAGATCATCCGCCACCTCACTCAGCCTGTAATACAAGATCTTGGCCAGGACTTTATAATCCGTGTTCAGCAGGGACAATGGACGCCAATTTTTTTTAATCTTTTAGATTTCCCTTCTTTGTGAGGAGAACTAGAACAGATTTATACTGGGATTGTAAAAGTTTCCCAGCAGAGAGACAATCTGTAATGACGGGGGTAAGGAAACAGACAAGTGAGCCCTAATCTACCCGCCACTCAGTCCCTGCCTACTTGCAACGACCCGCCCTAGGCGACTGGGTACAACTGGGCGACGGTCCCTACGCTCAATAAGTGCACGACAGACAACAGACAAGGGTACACAGAAGGAAGGGAAAAGGGGCAGTTGCCCACGGCAACACCGTGAGCAACAAGAGTGGTGAACAAGCCGAGTCAAACCAGGAGTGTACGAGGTACCAAACGCAGAGCAGGAGAGTAGTCAGTAAGCCAGGGTCAATATGAAGCAGGGTCAAATGGTTCAAGAAGCTGCAGCAGGGCCAGGAAACAAAACGAGAAGAATCACAAGCAAGGAGGAACAGGAAAAGCAGGTATAAATAGACAGAGGGCGGGAGCTAGCTCCGTCTGGCCAGGCTGTGATAGGCTCTCACACTCCTAAGCCTGCCATCCTGAGTGGTGGAAGATGGAGTCAGTCTCACAGACATAGAAGCAGGTGCAGACTGATTACCTATGGGCGTGGATACAGAAGCTGTGCCTGGCAGATCCTTAACACAATCATTATATACCTGCACCAGGTCAGGGGCCAATAAATCCCTGAACTCCTTATAAAACTGGCTGGTCAGGCCGTCCAGACCAGGACTCTTCTTGGTTTTTAAGGAGTCAATGCTCCTCTTTACCTCCTCCTCAGATATAGGGTCAGCCATTCTATCTGCTTGCGCTGGATCTAATTTTGGGAGGGTCACACTCTTCAGATAGGCTTTTATGTCATTATCCCTAATCTGACTCCCTTTAAACAGTTTTCCATAATAATTTCCAATGATTTTATGAAGTTTTTTCTGTTCTGATTGCTCCATCCCGTTCTCATCTAATAGACTCACCTGAAGTTTCTTACTAACCCGGTTCTTACAGGCAATGAAGGGATCCGGGGTATGAACCCCCCAACTATCAAACTGGCCTTCTGCCTTCAGAGACTTGAGGCGATCATACTGCAGCTGTCTCATCTTCTGCTTTATCTGGCGGACGCTCTCGCCGTCTACCTGCTCTCCACTATTCATCTTACTATATAGACGGCTCAGTAGCAGTCTCAGGGCAGAATACCTCATATACTCCATATTACTCCGTCTCTTTGCAGCTCTTATAATAAACTGCTTGATGTCTCTTTTCATGTCCTCCCACCACTCCGCTGTATCGTTGCACATACACTGGGTAGTTCTCCAGTCGTTATAAAATGTGATAAAGGACTCTTTAAACTGTGGATCCTGGAGCGCAGAGCTATTTACCTTCCAGTAGCCCTTACCATAGACCACAGCATCGTCCAGATCCAGCGTTATACTCACCATACAATGGTCGGAGAACTCTATAGGACTTATCCTATACTGAGAACACTTCAATTCTTTCTTAATGTACACACGGTCTAATCTGCTTGCATTGCCTCCCTTATGATAAGTGTAAGCTTTACTGCTACAATGTAGACCATAGGGGTCCACTAAATGAGCCTGCTGGACTAGATTATTCAGAAAATTTTCATCATATCTCAATCTTTTGTGACTACTGGAACGATCCACATTACTGGAGACGCTGTTGAAGTCACCACTCAAAATAAAGACCTTAGAAGTAAAACAATAGGGCTTAATATTTTGGAATAATTCCCACCTCTCTTTTCTGGTTTGCTGGGCATAGATATTAATGACTCTATAATGTACAGTGTCCAGGGTAAAGTCCAGCATCAGGCAGCGGCCGGAGCAGATCTCCAGGACTTTCTCCACTTGTACGTCCATGTTATGAAATAGAATTCCTACACCATCATTTCGTTCCCGTCCAAAGGACCAGAATGATGGTCCGTGTCTCCAGTCTCTCTTGGCTGCATACACCTGAGCATTGCTCTTCAGATAAGTCTCTTGTACAAAGATGATATCAGATTTGGCGTCAGACGCTGGAATATCGCCTGCCGCCTGCTCCTATTCTTCACACTGTTCACATTGATGGAGGTGATTTTCAGCCTCATCCTGGTTACAGATCTTTCCTACTTTTTTTTCCTTCTTCCACTATGTCCTGTAACGCCCCGCCTTTTGGTGGACATTGGGGGGTCAACATCTCCATCCTGAGGTTCGTCGTCTGAGTTGTGTGAAGAGACTTTCTCCATCTCTCCTTCTTCCTGGCCATCTTCTCCCAGCGCACAGTAACGTCCCCCAGTAGTCGCCAGCACTGGAGACTCCGGTGATTTCTTTGCAGCAGTGATTTTTTTTCCTAGAAGAATCGGCTGTTTTACTTCTCCTTTTAACCGTCTGAAATCCCTCCTCATCCATACTGGTCGCTGCGGCTGGATCAGCTGGTTCTTTACTGGTTGCTGCGGCTGGATCAGCTGGTTCTTTACTGGTCGCTGCGACTAGATCAGCTGGTTCTTTACTGGTCGCTGCGACTGGATCAGCTGGTTCTTTACTGGTCGCTGCGACTGGATCAGCTGGTTTTTTACTGGTCGCTGCGGCTGGATCAGCTGGTTCTTTACTTGTCGCTGCGGCTGGATCAGCTGGTTCTTTACTGGGCGCTGCGGCTGGATCAGCTGGTTCTTTACTGGTCGTTGCGGCTGGATCAGCTGGTTCTTTACTGATATTGGGCAGATGTTTAGGTGACGGAGTGACTGGATATTTCGTTTTTAGCATGACCTCTATGTTCAGTGGCTGGTGACACGTGCAGCCTCCAGAGATGGGACTTTCGTCTCTGGAGCAGGGTCTCTGGTACTTCGGCTCACATCACTAGGGCTTCCAGGTTCTGGGGTTACATCTACACATATGGAGACATCCTCCTGGTCTTCCTTCATGGCTCCTTTAAAGGTCTTGTAAAGGATCTGCTAGACACAGCTTCTGTGTCGACGCCCGTGGTTAATCAGTCTGCATCTACTTCTAGGTCTGATAGGGTGACTCGATCTGCTACCACTCAGGCTGGTAGGCTGAGGAGTGGGAGAACCTATCACAGCCTGGCCAGACGGTTCTAGCTCCCGCCCTTGGTCTACTTATACCTTAATTTGCTGCTTGTCCTTTGCCTGTGATTCTCTTGTTTCCTGGCTCTGCTGTACCTGCTATTACCATTGACCTCTGCTTCATATTGACCCTGGCTTGACGGACTATCCTCCTGCTCTGCTTTTGCTACCACGTACTCTCCTGGTTTGACTCGGTTTGTTCACTACTCTTGTTGCTCACGGTGTTGCCGTGGGCAACTGCCCCATTTCCCTTAGCTTCTGTGTACCCGTCTGTTTGTCTGTCGTGCACTTATTTAGCGTAGGGACCATCGCCCAGTTGTACGCCGTCGCCTAGGACGGGCCGTTGCAAGTAGGCAGGGACTGAGTGGCGGGTAGATTAGGGCTCACCTGTCTGTCTCCCTACCCCGGCATTACAGTTGTAGGCTTAATTTCCGATTAAGACCCAACTCCTCAGGTTCTGAGAGCCAGCGAGTGGGTATAATTATGTCCCGGCTCCAGGACGGCCCCCAAGAATGGGCCTTCTTCTTGGCTCCTGACGCCCCTGAACTTTCCTCTGTTGACCTTTTTTTTTTCTGCTCTCGGGCTCATCTATGACGAGACTGACAGTCAGCTGGTGACCTTACGTCAGGGGAAGAGACCTGTTGAGGAGTACTGTTCTGACTTTAGGAAGTGGTGCGTAGATTCTCGGTGGAATGATCCTGCCTTGAGGTGCCAGTTTAGATTGGGTCTGTCGAACGCCCTGAAAGACCTATTAGTTAGCTATCCCTCTTCTGACTCTCTAGATCAGGTTATGGCTTTAGCGGTACGTCTTGACCGACGTCTCAGGGAACGACGACTTGAACGTTTTTGTGCCTTCTCCTCTGGCTCCCCCATGATGGCTCCCGAGGTTCCGTTGCTTCGTTCTTCCACGGAAATCTCTGATGAACCAATGCAACTCGGGGCCTCCGTGTCTCCCCAACAACATAGAGAGCTCCGCAGGAAGAATGGTCTCTGCTTCTACTGTGGGGATGACAAGCATCAAGTGAACAACTGTCCTAGGCATAAGAATAAGCAGCCGGAAAACTTCCGCGCCTAAGTGACCATCGGGGAGGTCGCTTGGGCGCACAGGTATTTCCCGTAAATATGAAACCTAATAAGATCTTATTTCCCTTTCAGGTCTCTTTTGAGGGTAGGTCTGCCACCGGCAGTGCCTTCGTGGATTCAGGGTCTTCTGCTATGTCTCTAGCTATGCCATTGATCGATTTGCCTAAACCTGACCCGGTAGTGGGTATCGACTCCACTCCACTTGTTAATGGTTATTTTACGCAGCATACCGCTGTTTTTGAACTCATTGTTGGCTCCATTCATTTGGAGCAGTGCTCTGTACTGGTTGCAGGGATTATCGTCCGATTTGGTTTTAGGCCTTCCCTGGTTGCAGATGCATAATCCCACGTTTAACTGGAATACTGGGGATCTTACTAAATGGGGTAATGAATGCTTGACATCATGTTTATCTGTTAATTTTATTTCTTTCCCTGAGGAGGTGAACACTCTACCTGAGTTTATTCAGGACTTTGATGATGTTTTTTCTAAAAAGTGTTACCTCCTCATAGAGAATACGATTGCGCAATTGATTTGGTACCAGGAGCTAAGCTCCCTAAGGGTAGGATATTTAATCTCTCTTGTCCCGAACGTGAAGCCATGAGAGAATATATCCAGGAAAGCCTGGCCAAGGGTTACATTCGCCCCTCTAATTCTCCGGTAGGTGCTGGCTTTTTCTTCGTAGGAAAGAAGGATGGTGGTCTTGGGCCTTGCATCGATTACCGAAACTTGAATAAGGTCACTGTAAGGAACCAGTATCCCCTTCCTTTGATTCCTGATCTCTTCAGTCAGGTCCAGGGGGCCCAATGCTTCTCTAAGTTTGATCTTCGGGGGCTTATAACCTTATCCGAATCAGAGAAGGGGATGAGTGGAAGACTGCGTTTAACACGCCCGAAGGTAATTTAGAATACCTCGCCATGCTCTTTGGGTTGTGTAATGCTCCCGCGGTCTTCCAGAATTTCATAAATGAGATTTTAAGAGACTACCTGGGGGTATTTCTTGTAGTTTACCTTGATGACATACTTGTGTTTTCCAAGGACTGGTCCTCCCACATTGAGCATATAGGGAAGGTGCTCCAGGCCCTTCGGGAAAACAAACCCTTTGCTAAATCCGAAAAATGTGGGGTGCAGGAGATACCATTTTTGGGTCAAATCCTCACTCCTAATGAATTCCGCATGGACCCTGCCAAGGTTCAGGCTGTGGCTGAATGGGTCCAACCTGCCTCCCTGAAGGCGTTACAGTGCTTCCTGGGGTTTGCTAATTATTATAGGAGATTTATTGCTAACTTCTCGGTCATCGCTAAGCCTCTTACGGATCTTACTCGCAAAGGTGCTGATCTCCTCCACTGGCCTCCGGTGGCGGTCCAGGCTTTTGAGATCCTTAAGAAGTGCTTTATCTCTGCCCCAGTGCTGATTCAGCCTAACTAAATTGAGCCATTCATCGTGGAAGTTGACGCCTCCGAGGTGGGAGTGGGTGCTGTCTTGTCCCAGGGTACCAGGTCCCTCACCCATCTCCGTCCCTGTGCCTACTTCTCCAGGAAGTTATCGCCCACTGAAAGTAACTATGACGTGGGCAACCGTGAACTCTATATACTAAACTATATATATGAACTATAATACTGCTCCTATATACAAGAATATAACTACTATAATACTGCCCCTATTTACAAGAATATAACTACTATAATACTGCCCCTATATACAAGAATATAACTACTATAATACTGCCCCCTATATACAAGAATATAACTACTATAATACTGCTCCTATATACAAGAATATAACTACTATAATACTGCCCCTATATACACAAGAATATAACTACTATAATACTGCCCCTATATACAAGAATATAACTACTATAATACTGCCTCCTATATACAAGAATATAACTACTATAATACTGCTCCCTATATACAAGAATATAACTACTATAATACTGCTCCTATATACAATATAACTACTATAATACTGCTCCTATATACAGGAATATAACTACTATAATACTGCTCCTATGTACAAGAATATAACTAATATAATACTGCCCCCTATATACAAGACTATAACTACTATAATACTGCCCCCTATATACAAGAATATAACTTCTATAATACTGCCCCCTATATACAAGAATATAACTACTATAATACTGCTCCTATATACAGGAATATAACTACTATAATACTGCCCCTATATACAAGAATATAATTACTATAATACTGTCCCCTATATACAAGAATATAACTACTATAATACTGCTCCTATATACAAGAATATAACTACTATAATACTGCCCCCTATATACAAGAATATAACTACTATAATACTGGCCCTATATACAAGAATATAACTACTATAATACTGCTCCTATGTACAAGAATATAACTACTATAATACTGCTCCTATATACAAGAATATAACTACTATAATACTGCCCCCTATATACAAGAATATAACTACTATAATACTGCCTCTATATACAAGAATATAACTACTATAATACTGCCCCCTATATACAAGAATATAACTACTATAATACTGCCCCTATATACAAGAATATAACTACTATAATACTGCCCCCTATATACAAGAATATAGCTACTATAATACTGCTCCTATATACAAGAATATAACTACTATAATACTGCCCCTATATACAAGAATATAACTACTATAATACTGCCTCCTATATACAAGAATATAACTGCTATAATACTGCTCCCTATATAGAAGAATATAACTGCTATAATACTGCTCCTATATACAAGAATATAACTGCTATAATACTGCTCCCTATATAGAAGAATATAACTGCTATAATACTGCTCCTATATACAAGAATATAATAACTATAATACTGCCCCTATATACAAGAATATAACTACTATAATACGGCCTGTTACATACAAGAATATAACTACTATAATACTGCCCCCTATATACAAGAATATAACTACTATAATACTGCCCCTATATACAAGAATATAACTACTATAATACTGCCCCCTATATACAAGAATAGAACTACTATAATACTGCTCCTATATACAAGAATATAACTACTATAATACTGCCCCCTATATACAAGAATATAACTACTATAATACTGCCCCCTATATACAAGAATATAACTACTATAATACTGCCCCCTATATACAAGAATATAACTACTATAATACTGCCCCTATATACAAGAATATAACTACTATAATACTGCTCCTATATACAAGAATAGAACTATTATGATACTGCCCCCTATATACAAGAATATAACTACTATGATACTGCCTTCTATATACAAGAATATAACTACTATAATACTGCTCCTATATACAAGAATATAACTACTATAATACTGCTCAGTGCTGGGGTCAGTGGAGAAGGGATTATAGCGTAGGTGGCAGTGGTATCGTTGGGTAACCCCAGCACTGAGGGATTTAGGAGCGGTAACAGCTTTTTTTCACAGTGGTGACTGTACCCCTGTTTTTAGAGAGTTATCTAATAAAAATTAAAAATTTTACTCATTAATTACTTCAGTGAATTCTAAACGGTGCGTATACCATAGCTTTCATCCCAAGAGCCATATGAGTCATCCTTTTAAAATAAATTAAATATCAAAGTGGAAATTTGAATGAATTAGATAAAATGTAGGTTCTATAGCCAGGTCAGAGGGTCCTGATTGAAAATATCGTAAAGGCATGTTCACAAGGCGCTAAAACAAACCAAGTGTAAACGTGTCAAATACGGTAGCGTTTCTTGTTAAGCGTTTTTTAAAATACAGGTGTGTATTCACGCGTTTTGTGCACGCTTTTTGCCGCATAATTACGACTCCTATGGTAACTTTTGGCACGTTTTTTGCCGCATAATTAGGACTCCTATGGTAACTTTAGGCACGTTTTACCTGCGCCATTTTGTAGCGCTCTTATGGAAATAAAGGCAGAAAACAACTTATAATCCTGTGTGAACAAAGCCTAACACAGATCTCTGAATAAAAGACTAAAAGGGGAAAAAAAATCCGGCACTCTAAGGCATTCTGTTGGGTTCCCACGGGTCGGACACGCTGCATAAACTGCGCCGCGTATCCAACCTGGAACCCAGAGCACCTTCTGTCCGAAAAACTGCTTTTCGAACAAAACTGAAAAAAATTGTTTCCGAACAAAATTTCCACTGCAGAAAAAAGCGCTCATACTTACACACCATCTCTGCGCGTACTCTAACCCCCAAGATGACGTTGCAGGCCATGTGACGCTGCAGCCTGTGATTGGCTGCAGCGGTCACATGGGATGAAACGTCATCTCAGGAGGCCAGACTGTAGGAAGGAGGAGCGCGTTCTGGGTAAGTATATAGTTTTATTTTTTTCCAGAGTTGCCATTTTCGCTCGTAATTAATTCGATTATGTCGCAAAATCGCAACGCTTGGCTTTTTGTTGTGGGTTTTGCATCCCCCTTACATTCAATGGGGAAAACACGCAACCGATCAACAAAAATGCAGCATAAATGGACAAGCTGCGGATTAAAAATTCCGCACCGCAGGTAGTAGTGACATGTCATTAGTTTTGATTGGTGGGGGACCGAGCACTGTTGGCTTTTTCCGCTAAGCCGATGTAGCAGAGTACGGGCTCTTAGACTTTCTATTGAGCCCGTACACCGCTACATTGATTTCCGGAAAAAAGCCGAACAGACACTAAGCGGCTCAGAGCTCATACGAGCACTTCTGCTGCTTCGTTTTAGCGAATGGTGGGGGTCTCAGTGCCCGGACCCCCAGCAATCCAACTTCTGTCACTACGACATGTCAGAAGTTTGTTGAATGTTTAGTTACCCTTTAACCCCTTAGTGACCAGCCTATTTTAGGCCTTAATGACCAAGCTATTGTATTCGTTTTTCTGTAGTCGCTTTCAAAGAGCTGTAACTTTTTTTTTATTTTTCCGTTGACAAAGCTGTACGAGGACTTGTTTTTTTTTGTTGCAGGATTAGGCCTTATTCACACGAACGTGTTATACGTCCGTGCTATGCGCGTGATTTTCACGAACGTCGCACGAACCTATGTTAGTGAATGGGGCTGCTCAGACTGTCAGTGAATTTCACGCAGCGTGTGTGCACTGCATAAAACTCACGACATGTCCTATATTTGGCCGTGTTTCGCGCAGCACGCACCCATTGAAGTCAATGGGTGCGTGCAAATCGCAGACGGCACACGGAAGCACTTACGGGTGATGCGCGCTACGGTAGTAAAATAAATGAATGAAAACAGAAAAGCACCTCGTTTGTAAACATAAAACCAGAGTGTCATCACAATGCCGGCTGCACCATATGCTGATGCCACACGGAACTTTTGCGCGCGCAATACGGACAGGTCCATGTGAATAAGGCCTTAGCTGTACTTTTTAATGGCACCATTTTAGGGTACATATAATTTTTGATTAACTTTTATTAACTTTTTTTTGGAGTGGGATTAGAAAAAAAAACCTGAACTTCCGCCATTGTTCTATGCGTTTTAAATGGCATCGTTCACTGTGCGGTGTAAATAACACGTGACCTTTATTCTATGGGTCGGTACGATTACGGCGATACCACATATGTGAGGTTTTTTTATGTTTTACAACTTTTGCACAATAAAAACACTTTTGAACTAAAACTATTTGTTTTTGCATCGTCTTTACACGAGCCGTAATTTTTTTCATTTTTCCATCAATGTAGTGATGTTTTGGGCTTGTTTTTTGTGGGACCAGACGTAGTTTTGATTGGTACGGTTTTGGGGTACATGGGACTTTGATTGATTTTTTTATTATGACTTTTTGGGGGGCAATGGAAAAAAATATCAATTTCGCCATAGTTTTTTTTTTTTTTTTTTACGGTGTTCACCTTGCGGTTTAAATTACATATTAACTTTATTGAGTCATTACGGTCGTGGCGATACCATATGTGTACTTTTTATTTATTTTTTACACTTTTACTAAATAAAACCACTTTTTATGAAAAAAAAAATGGTTTATTTATTTTTTTACTGTCATTTTTATTTCACATTACTTATTTTTTTTAGTCCCACTCGTGGACTTCACTATGCGATCTTCAGATCGCTGCTATAATGCTTTGGTATACTTAGTATACCAGAACATTATTGCCTGTCAGTATAAGTCTGACAGGCAATCTATTAGGCCATGCCTCCGACGCGTCCTAATAGGCATATGTCTAAAGCAGACCTGGGCCCCGGCTACCATGACACCCTATCGGAGACCCGCGATTGCATTTGCGGGCCGCCGATGCGTGGGAGACGGAGCTCACTCCCACTGTAAACCAGTTAAATGCTGTGGTCGCTGTTGACGGCGGCATTTAACGGGTTAAAATACAGCGATCGAAGTAAACGTCTATCGCGGGCGTTGGAGCCGGGGGCTCAGCTGTTATCAGACGGGATAGACTAGGCTCACGTGAAAAGGCGGTGGACCAGCTTAAGGCCCCATAGTGACCAACGTGAAAAGGTGTATTGGTGGTCACTAAGGGGTTAACATTAACGCTGCGTTTTATTCCTGCAGCAAGGGCATGACATTTTTTTACTTTTCACCATCTTCACTTTGCACCATCCGCTGCGCATTAATTTCTAATTAACAAACACTTATGGGGGCTTAAAGCTCACCACACCCCTTAAAGTGCCTTAAGGGGTGTAGTTTCCAAAATAAGGGTCAAGTCTAGGGGGTTTGTTTAACTATTTGTCCTCCGAGCCCTGCAATTGTGTGTCAATGCTGTGAAAATCACCACAATAGACCTCAAATGCGCATGGTGCTCTTCACTTCCTAGCCCTGTCATATGTCCAGGTAAATGATAAATCCCAAAATGGGGTCACTTCTTGGGGCTTCCGCTGTACTCTGGTACCTCAGGGGTTTTGCAAAAGCAACATGGCGCCCAGAAAACAATCCAGCAAAATCTGCATGACAAATAGCGCTCCTACGATTCGGAGCCCTGCCATGTGTCCAAACAGCAGTTTATGACCACATGTGGGGGTATTGCCGTACTCGGGAGAAATTGCTTTACAAACGTTGAGTGCTTTTTCTCCTTTATCCCTTGAGAAAACTAAAAAAACAAAACTTTTAAGTGGAAAAAATTTTGATTCTGCAAAAGACCTGTGGGGTTTAAATCCTCACTATACCTCTAGATAGATTCCTTAAGGGGTGTAGTTCCCCAAATGGGGTCACTTTTTGGGGGTTTGTACTGTTTTGGCCCCGCAAGGGCTTTGCAAATGCAAGATAGCACCCGAAAATCATTCCAGGTAAATTTGAGCTCCAAACGCCAAATGGCGCTTGTTCCTTTCTGAGCCTTCAAAAGCACCCAACTTTAAAAGGGCAAATTCCTCAGGATAAGGGCTGCGCTTCAGGACAGACTGGGAACATGTAATGTCAAATACTGGTACAAATGATAAATGGGAGGGCTTAAAGGGGTGTTCGCATCAGGGATATTCATGACATATCCATAGGATATCCACCTATGGGGCCCGTACCTATCTCTAGAATGGGGCCCCCTAAACCCTGTTCTACCGCTCTGTGTTGTGGCTGAAGTCTTTGATTTCTGACCATAAAGAAGGTCGGAAGCGGATCGGTTTCCGAAACTACCATTCAGTTGTACACGGAAACAGTGTAGCTCAGTGAGTTACGCGGTTTTATTCTTCAGGGTGAGGAATCACACACGTCAGCCCCAACAGAGTGGTAGAATGTGGTTAATGGGGCCCCATTCTAGAGATAGATGCGGGTCTGACCTCTGGGACCCGCACCTATCTGACATATCCTGTGGATAGGTCATAAATGTCCCTGATGGGAAAATATCTACTTTGCGTAAATTATACAAGATTTATCCATACAAGTCAGAGGGGCCGCTGTGGATATCGTTTTTGGACTTTACTTTCTAAACCTCTAGAGTTCATAATTGGACCGAAAATTATCTCAATTATCTCAAATATCCAGAGTTATAGTCAAGGATTCCTACTCTGAATGGTCCTCAGTTATAAGTGGTGTACCCCGGGGTTAAGTGATGGGACCACTATTATTCAACTTATTTATGATCTAGAGGATGGGAGTAGTAGTGCTGGTACTGTATGGATGGCACAAGCTATGTGGTATAGTTCAGTCTATAGAAGATGTTCATAAGTTAAAGTAGATTTGAACACACAGTGTTTGGGCGTCCACTTGGTTTAATGTGGGTAAATGTAAAGTTCTGCATCTGGGCATCAACAAACTGCAGCATCATATGTCCTAGGGGGAGCTACACTGGGGGAGAAGGATGTGGGTATGCTTGTAGATCATAGGGTAAACAACAGCACAATGTCAAATCAGCTGCTTCTAAAGCCAACAGGATATTGTCGTGTATTATGGACAAGTGGGACAGGGACTTTTGAAAGCCTTAGGCTGGGTTCACACGAGCACATTAACGTCCGTAATGGACGGACGTATTTCGGCCGGAAGTCCCGGACCGAACTCAGTGCAGGGAGCCGGGCTCCTAGCATCATAGTTATGTACGATGCTAGGAGTCCCTGCCTCGCTGCAGGACAGCTGTCCCGTACTGTTATCATGTTTTCACTATGGGACAGTAGTTCCACGGAGAGGCAGGGACTCCTAGCATCGTACATAACTATGATGCCCGGCTCCCTGCACTGAGTTCGGTCCGGGACTTTCAGCCGAAATACGTCCGTCCATTACGGACGTTAATGTGCTCGTGTGAACCCAGCCTTAGTGTGGCCTTTTCTAGAATATTTCGTTTTGGGCTCCAGTTCATAGAAAGGCTGAAAAAATACAAAGAGCAACTATACTAAGAAGGGACCTGAAGATTCTTAGTTGTGAGGAAAGATGAAAAATAATGAATTTTTTTTATTTAGTCTTTAACCCAATCCCAAAAAATTTAATGAAAAGAGATCAAAAAGTCGCATGTACCTAAAAATAGTGCTGATCGAAACTACAGTTCGTTACGCAAAAAATAAGTCCTCGCACGGCTTTATTGATGGAAAAATAAAAACGTTCCGGCTCTTAGAATAAGGAAACACAAAAAGTGAATGATTTTTTACAAAACTTATTTTATTGTGCAAACGCCATAAGACATAAAAAAAAACTATAAACATCTGGTATCGCCGTAATCGTATCGCCCCGCAGAATAAAGTGAATGTGTCATTTATAGCGCACGGTGAACGCTGTAAAAAAAATAGAATAAAAAAACAATAGTACAATTGCTGTTTTTTAGTCACCACGCCACCTAAAAATAGAATAAAAACTGATCAAAAAGCCGCATGCATGACATGAAAACTGCAATGGATTCCTCAAGGGGTCTAGTTTCCAAATTGGGGTCACTTTTGGGGGGTTTCCAATGTTTTGGCACCACAAGACCTCTTCAAACCGAACATGGTGCCTAATAAAAAAAGAGGCCTCAAAATCCACTAGGTGCTCCTTTGCTTCGGAGGCCGGTGCTTCCGTCCATTACCGCCCGAGGGCCACATGTGGGATATTTCTCAAAACTGCAGAATCTGGGCAATACGTATTAAGTTGTGTTTCTCTGATAAATCCTTTTGTGTTATAGAAAAAAAATGGTATAAAGAGGATTTTCTGACAAAAAAAAAAATGTAAATTTCACACCTACTTTGCTCTAAATTTCTGTGAAACACCTAAAGGGTTAATAAACTTTTTAAATGCTGTTGTGAATACTTTGAGGGGTCTAGTTTCTAAAATGGGGTGTTTGATAGGGGTTTCTAATATATGGGCCCCTCAAAGCAACTTCAGAACTGAACTGGAACCTAAAAAAATAAATAAATGAGGCAATACTTCATTTCTTACATTATACTGATAATGAGTCGTGCCCACCCCGAGATGACCCCAGTTTTGACCGTTTGTATAAACGGAGACCCCTATTAGACCGTTCCAGTGCCCGGTTTTCCCAGCATGCACCCCCGAGAAGTGTATTTCTATTGATGAGTCCTTGATACATTTTAAAGGGAGGGTTCAATTCCGCGAGTACCTGCCGGGTAAGAGGGCAAGGTATGGCGTGAAGATGTATAAGCTGCGAGAGTGCATCAGGGTATACCTACAGGTTTAGGATATATGAAGGAAAGGCCACCCCCAAACCAGACTGCATCCTGGACTACAATAGGTACATGGGAGGCATGGACTTGTAAGGTCAAGCCCTGAAGCCCTACAGCGCCATGCGGTGTGGTATAAGAAGCTGGCCGGGCACATCATACAGATGGCATTGTACAATGCGTACATGCTACGTCGATGTGCAGGCCAGACGGGAACTTTCCTGGAATTTCAAGAGGTGATTATCAAGAACCTAATCTTTAGGGACCAAGAAGGGGGGGCACCCAGTACTTCTGGAAGCGGGGCCACACGCATCGTACCTGGGCGGCAACACTTTCCAGGAGAAGTTCCCCAAACTGGCAAGAAGGGAAAAAGTCAAAAGAGGTGCAAAGTCTGCTATAAGAGGGCGATAATGGATGACACAATATATCAATGTGACACGTGTCCCGAATAACCAGAGCTCTGTATGAAAGAGTGTTTTAAAATGTATCATACATCCCTCTGGTTTATAATTTACCCCAATTTTACTTACCCTGATGCACTCCGCACAGCTTATCCCCCCTCGTCTTTCCCCTCTGGGCCCTGCTGTATGCCCAGGCAGCTGATAACAGCCACATGTAGGGTATTGCCATACCCGGGAGAACCCACATTACAGTTTATGGGGTGTAGGTCTCCGGTGAAAATGCTTACTACACCTCTAGATGAATGCCTTAAGGGAGTAGTTTTTAAAACGGGGTCACTTCTTGCGGGTTTCAACTGTACTGGTACCTCAGGGGCTACTGCACACATGACTTTGCACTAGAAAATCCCCAGTAGGCCAAATGGTGGTCCTTTCCTTCTGAGCCCCCCCATGGGCCCAAACGGCAGTTTATCACCACAAATGGGGTATTGCTGCACTCAGGACAAATTGCGCAACAGAATGGGGTATTTTGTTTCTTGTGGAAATAAGAAATTTTCAGCCAAAACTACATATTATTTGAAAAAAATAATTTTGTTTTAATTCCCAGCCCAATTCAAATAAGTTCTGTGAAAAAACTATGGGGTCAAAATGGTCACAACACCCATAAATGAATTCCTTGAGGGGTGTAATTTCCAAAATTGAACATTTGTGGTTGGTTTCTATTGCTTTGATACCTCTGGGGCTCTGCAAATGCGACATGGCACCCGAAAACCAATCCAGCAAAATCTGTACTCCAAAGAACACACAGCACTCCTTTCCTTCTGAGCCCTCCCATGGGCCCAAACGTCACTTTATCACCACAAATGGGGTATTGCCGCACTCAGGAGAAATTGGGCAACAAAATTTTTTCCCTGTGAAAATAAGAAATTTTGATAAAAAATGACATCTTATTGGAAAAAATGAAATTTTTTTCATTTCACAGCCCAATTCAAATAGGTGCTGTGGAAAAACTGTGTGGTCAAAATTGTAACAACAACCATATTTGAATTCCTTGAGGGGTGTAGTTTCCAAAATGGGGTCACTTCTGGTGGGTTTCCATTGCTTTGATACCTCTGAGGCTCTGCAAATGCGACATGGCACCCGAAAACCAAACCAGCAAAATCTGGACTCCAACAAACACATAGCGCTCCTTTCCTTCTGAGCCCTCCCATGGACCCAAACGGCAGTTTATCACCACAAATGGGGTATTGCCACACTAAGGACAAAATGGGGTATTTTGTTCCCTGTGAAAAGAAGAAATTTTGATCACAAATGACATTTTTTTCATTTCACAGCCCAATTCAAATACGTGCTGTGAAAAAACTGTGCGGTCAAAATGGTAACAACAACCATAAATGAATTCCTTGAGGGGTGTAGTTTCCAAAATGGGGTCACTATTGGGGGATTCCTACTGATTTGGCACCTCAACACCTCTCCAAACCTGGCATGCTGCCTAAAATATATTCTAATAAAAAAGAGGCCTCAAAATGCACCAGGTGCTTCTTTGCTTCTAGGGCTTGTGTTTTAGTCCACGAGCGCAGTAGAGCCACATGTGGGACATTTCTAAAAACTGCAGAATCTGGACAATACATATTTAGTCGTGTTTCTCTGGTAAAACCTTCTGTGTTACAGAAAAAAAATTGAATAAAATTGAAATTCAGCAAGAAAAATGAAATTTGCAAATTTCACCTCCACTTTGCTTTAATTCCTGTGAAATGCCTGAAGGGTTAAAAAACTTTCTAACTGCTGTTTTGAATACTTTGAGGGGTCTAGTTTTTAAAATGGGGTGTTTTATCAGGGTTTCTAATACATAGGCCCCTCAAAGCCACTTCAGAACTCAAGAGGTACCTTAAAAAAAAGGCTTTTGAAATTTTCTTAAAAATATGAGAAATTGCTGTTTATGTTCTAAGCCTTGTAACGTCCAAGAAAAATAAAAGAATGTTCAAAAAACGATGCCAATCCAAAGTAGACATATGGGAAATGTGAACTAGTAACTATTTTGGGTGGTATAACCGTCTGTTTTACAAGCAGATGAATTTCAATTCTGAAAAATGCTATTTTTTCAAAATTTTCTCTAAATGTTGCAATTTTTCACCAATAAACACTGAATATATCGACCAAATTTTACCACGAACATGAAGCCCAATGTGTCACGAGAAAACAATCTCAGAATCGCTTGGGTAGGTTGAAGCATTCCGACGTTATTACCACATAAAGTGAAATATGTCAAATTTGAAAAATGGGCTCTGAGCCTTAAGGCCAAAACAAGGCTGCGTCCTTAAGGGGTTAAAAGATATGTGCACAAAATATGGTAAAAATCTGTTCCATGTCAAATCCCCACAAAAGACAAGGGGTCGCTCCTTCCGTCTGGGGAAAAGGAGGTTCAATCTCCGGAGGCGACACGTCTTCTTTACTGTGAGAACTGTGAATCTGTGTAATAGCCGCCCGCAGGAGCCGTCACCGCAGGGACAGGAGATGCTGCAAGAAAGCTTAGAAGCCGATATTATTTTGTTCTTGAAATTATCTGTCAATGTATAGAATTCTTGTGTGAATGTTGATCCAGTCTGATCGCCACTTAGGATCAGTAAGGAAGTTTTTCCTTCTTAGCGGAGAACGGTTTTATTATTTTATCTTCCGCTGGATCAATATATTAATGCAATTACAGGACACCACATTTATGAAAGTGTCGCCAACGCGGGAGTGCCTTTGGTGACTGATGAAGGTTTAGTGAAGAATTATTTTTATAATATGGCAGGAGTTTAATCATTTGTTAACCTCTTAAAATCTCTCGGAATACCTCTTCGTGCACAAGTAACCGCATAAAGCAGAGGACTCTCTGACTCGACCGCAGCGGAGTCGCAAAAAACAACACGGACATGTCAACCAAAAATAGTGGTCGTCTTCATCTTCTTCCCTCCACTGTTCACACCTGAGAAATGGAGAAAAGCAGCGACTGCCCCCCCCCCACCTACGGCCACTGCTATGACATTGTATAATAGGACTATTGTCATCATCTCCGTGCAGCTGCTATAACACAGGCAGATACAGAAGAGATGCTGCTCCGGATTATCGTCAGCACTCCGCTAGTAAAGTGTAATGACACGTAATCTATAAGCCGCACATCCACTCGCAGAAAAGATCCAGACAAGATCTCCGTGTAAGAACAGGATACAATGAGGATCATCAAAATACTGTGAACAAGAACGTCACACGACTGCGTCTGTTCCCAGGGGTGTTACCTCATTCAATAGCTGGAAACAGCAGCAGTAAACGCAGGCGCTGATGTCACTCCATAGTGCAGAAAGCGGAGTAACGAGTGCTGGAGACGCATTACCCTGCACAGTTCCCCTTCATGAAGCCTGAATAAGGCAAATTACACGAATGCGTCAGTACGGCCAGTAAGTCGTGTCAGCCCCACAGTGTGATCTGGATATAAACCTTCCCAGCTCTGTCCTGGGGTCTACAAGAGAGAACACAAAACCTCTCCAGTGTCTGTCATGATACGAGTCTCCAGTCAGAACTGAACATTAACCATAGAAGAGTCAAAACTCAGAAAGCAGCCGGACAGGAGGAGAACCTCATCCCCACCGCTGCGTATCAGACCAGGGGTGTCCCTGTGACCTCATCTTACATCATTGCTCCAACACCGACTTGAAAACCATAAAACAAATGTAGACGCAGAAGAAGACCCGTTCCTGAATCACACGGAGCTGTGGGGTGTTTTGTGAGCGCCGGTATCATCAATTCCAGGCTGGGGAGGTCTGACTGTACGGTGGACCCAGGATCTTCTTTATCCGGGCAGCAGCCGCCTGGCGCCAGATACTAAAGGCTTGTCCAGTTTCACGAAATAAATGTTATTTTTTTGTATAATAAAAGATACAACGTCCCGATATTTTCTGTATTAATTCATCGGAGTTTAATCTCTGATTGTTGTCCTTTAGTGGGAACAGGGCCGGCCTTAGGATAGATGGCGCCCCATGCACCCCACCCCATCATGAAAACAAATGCTCCATAAAAAAGTATAATGCCCCCACAGCTGCCTCCACACAGTATAATATACCCCCATAGCTGCCTCCACACAGTATAATATACCCCCATAGCTGCCTCCACACAGTATAATATACCTCCATAGCTGCCCCCACACAGTATAATGCCCCACAGCTGCCTCCACACAGTATAATGTCCCCATAACTGCCTCCACACAGTATAATGCCCCCATAGCTGCCTCCACACAGTATAATGCCCCCATAACTGCCTCCACACAGTATAATGCCCCCATAGCTGCCTCCACACAGTATAATGCCCCCATAGCTACCCCCACACAGTATAATGTCCCCATAGCTGCCCCCACACAGTATATTGCCCCCATAGCTGCCTCCACAGTATAATGTCCCCATAGCTGCCTCCACACAGTATAATGCCCCCATAGCTGCCTCCACACAGTATAATGCCCCCATAACTGCCTCCACACAGTATAATGCCCCCATAGCTGCCTCCACACAGTATAATGCCCCCATAGCTGCCTCCACACAGTATAATGCCCCCATAGCTGCCCCCACACAGTATAATGTCCCCATAGCTGCCCCCACAGTATATTGCCCCCATAGCTGCCTCCACAGTATAATGTCCCCATAGCTGCCTCCACACAGTATAATGTCCCCATAACTGCCCCCACACAGTATAATGTCCCCATAGCTGCCTCCACACAGTATAATGTCCCCATAGCTGCCTCCACACAGTATAATGTCCCCATAGCTGCCCCCACACAGTATAATGTCCCCATAGCTGCCTCCACACAGTATAATGTCCCCATAGCTGCCTCCACACAGTATAATATCCCCATAGCTGCCTCCACACAGTATAATATCCCCATAGCTGCCTCCACACAGTATAATGTTCCCATAGCTGCCCCCACACAGTATAATGCCCCCATAGCTGCCTCCACACAGTATAATGCCCCCATAGCTGCCTCCACACAGTATAATGTCCCCATAGCTGCCTCCACACAGTATAATGCCCCATAGCTGCCCCCACACAGTATAATGTCCCCATAGCTGCCCCCACACAGTATAATGTCCCCATAGCTGCCCCCACACAGTATAATGTCCCCATAGCTGCCTCCACACAGTATAATGCCCCATAGCTGCCCCCACACAGTATAATGTCCCCATAGCTGCCCCCACACAGTATAATGTCCCCATAGCTGCCTCCACACAGTATAATGTCCCCATAGCTGCCTCCACACAGTATAATGTCCCCATAGCTGCCTCCACACAGTATAATGTCCCCATAGCTGCCTCCACACAGTATAATGTCCCATAGCTGCCCCCACACAGTATAATGTCCCCATAGCTGCCCCCACACAGTATAATGTCCCCATAGCTGCCTCCACACAGTATAATGCCCCCATAGCTGCCTCCACACAGTATAATGTCCCCATAGCTGCCCCCACACAGTATAATGCCCCCATAGCTGCCTCCACACAGTATAATGTCCCCATAGCTGCCCCCACACAGTATAATGTCCCTATAACTGCCCCCACACAGTATAATGTCCCCATAGCTGCCCCCACACAGTATAATGTCCCCATAGCTGCCCCCACACAGTATAATGCCCCCATAGCTGCCCCCACACAGTATAATGCCCCCATAGCTGCCCCCACACAGTATAATGCCCCCATAGCTGCCCCCACACAGTATAATGTCCCCATAGCTGCCTCCACACAGTATAATGCCCCCATAGCTGCCCCCACACAGTATAATGTCCCCATAGCTGCCTCCACACAGTATAATGTCCCCATAGCTGCCTCCACACAGTATAATGCCCCCATAGCTGCCTCCACACAGTATAATGCCCCCATAGCTGCCCCCACAGTATAATGCCCCCATAGCTGCCCCCACACAGTATAATGCCCCCATAGCTGCCCCCACACAGTATAATGCCCCCATAGCTGCCTCCACACAGTATAATGTCCCCATAGCTGCCCCCACACAGTATAATGTCCCCATAGCTGCCTCCACACAGTATAATGCCCCCATAGCTGCCTCCACACAGTATAATGCCCCCATAGCTGCCCCCACACAGTATAATGTCCCCATAGCTGCCCCCACACAGTATAATGTCCCCATAGCTGCCCCCACACAGTATAATGTCCCCATAGCTGCCCCCACACAGTATAATGTCCCCATAGCTGCCCCCACACAGTATAATGTCCCCATAGCTGCCTCCACACTGTATAATGTCCCCATAACTGCCTCCACACAGTATAATGCCCCCATAGCTGCCTCCACAGTATCATGTCCCCATAGCTGCCTCCACACAGTATAATGTCCTCATAGCTGCCTCCACACAGTATAATGCCCCCATAGCTGCCTCCACAGTATCATGTCCCCATAGCTGCCTCCACACAGTATAATGTCCTCATAGCTGCCTCCACACAGTATAATGCCCCCATAGCTGCCCCCACACAGTATAATGCCCCCATAGCTGCCCCCACACAGTATAATGCCCCCATAGCTGCCTCCACACAGTATAATGTCCCCATAGCTGCCTCCACACAGTATAATGTCCCCATAGCTGCCTCCACACAGTATAATGCCCCCATAGCTGCCCCCACACAGTATAATGTCCCCATAGCTGCCTCCACACAGTATAATGTCCCCATAGCTGCCCCCACACAGTATAATGTCCCCATAGCTGCCACCACACAGTATAATGTCCCTATAGCTGCCCTCCACACAGTATAATGCCCCCATAGCTGCCCCCACACAGTATAATGTCCCCATAGCTGCCTCCACACAGTATAATGTACCCATAGCTGCCCCCACACAGTATAATGTCCCCATAACTGCCTCCACACAGTATAATGCCCCCATAACTGTCCACAAAGTATAATGTCCCCATAGCTGCCTCCACAGTATAATGTCCCCATAGCTGCCTCCACACAGTATAATGCCCCCATAACTGTCCACACAGTATAATGCCCCATAGCTGCCTCCACAGTATAATGTCCCCATAGCTGCCTCCACACAGTATAATGTCCCCATAGCTGCCTCCACACAGTATAATGCCCCATAGCTGCCCCCACACAGTATATTGCCCCCATAACTGCCCTCCACACAGTATAATGCCCCCATAACTGCCCTCCACACAGTATAATGTCCCCATAGCTGCCCCCACACAGTATAATGTCCCCATAGCTGCCTCCACACAGTATAATGTCCCCATAGCTGCCCCCACACAGTATAATGTCCCCATAGCTGCCTCCACACTGTATAATGTCCCCATAACTGCCTCCACACAGTATAATGCCCCCATAGCTGCCTCCACAGTATCATGTCCCCATAGCTGCCTCCACACAGTATAATGTCCTCATAGCTGCCTCCACACAGTATAATGCCCCCATAGCTGCCCCCACACAGTATAATGCCCCCATAGCTGCCTCCACACAGTATAATGTCCCCATAGCTGCCTCCACACAGTATAATGTCCCCATAGCTGCCCCCACAGTATAATGCCCCCATAGCTGCCCCCACACAGTATAATGCCCCCATAGCTGCCCCCACACAGTATAATGCCCCCATAGCTGCCTCCACACAGTATAATGTCCCCATAGCTGCCCCCACACAGTATAATGTCCCCATAGCTGCCTCCACACAGTATAATGCCCCCATAGCTGCCTCCACACAGTATAATGCCCCCATAGCTGCCCCCACACAGTATAATGTCCCCATAGCTGCCCCCACACAGTATAATGTCCCCATAGCTGCCCCCACACAGTATAATGTCCCCATAGCTGCCCCCACACAGTATAATGTCCCCATAGCTGCCTCCACACTGTATAATGTCCCCATAACTGCCTCCACACAGTATAATGCCCCCATAGCTGCCTCCACAGTATCATGTCCCCATAGCTGCCTCCACACAGTATAATGTCCTCATAGCTGCCTCCACACAGTATAATGCCCCCATAGCTGCCCCCACACAGTATAATGCCCCCATAGCTGCCCCCACACAGTATAATGCCCCCATAGCTGCCTCCACACAGTATAATGTCCCCATAGCTGCCTCCACACAGTATAATGTCCCCATAGCTGCCTCCACACAGTATAATGTCCCCATAGCTGCCTCCACACAGTATAATGTCCCCATAGCTGCCCCCACACAGTATAATGTCCCCATAGCTGCCTCCACACAGTATAATGTCCCCATAGCTGCCTCCACACAGTATAATGTCCCCATAGCTGCCCCCACACAGTATAATGTCCCCATAGCTGCCACCACACAGTATAATGTCCCTATAGCTGCCCTCCACACAGTATAATGCCCCCATAGCTGCCCCCACACAGTATAATGTCCCCATAGCTGCCTCCACACAGTATAATGTACCCATAGCTGCCCCCACACAGTATAATGTCCCCATAACTGCCTCCACACAGTATAATGCCCCCATAACTGTCCACACAGTATAATGCCCCATAGCTGCCTCCACAGTATAATGTCCCCATAGCTGCCTCCACACAGTATAATGTCCCCATAGCTGCCTCCACACAGTATAATGCCCCATAGCTGCCCCCACACAGTATATTGCCCCCATAACTGCCCTCCACACAGTATAATGCCCCCATAACTGCCCTCCACACAGTATAATGTCCCCATAGCTGCCCCCACACAGTATAATGTCCCCATAGCTGCCCCCACACAGTATAATGTCCCCATAGCTGCCTCCACACAGTATAATGTCCCCATAGCTGCCCCCACACAGTATAATGTCCCCATAGCTGCCTCCACACTGTATAATGTCCCCATAACTGCCTCCACACAGTATAATGCCCCCATAGCTGCCTCCACAGTATCATGTCCCCATAGCTGCCTCCACACAGTATAATGTCCTCATAGCTGCCTCCACACAGTATAATGCCCCCATAGCTGCCCCCACACAGTATAATGCCCCCATAGCTGCCCCCACACAGTATAATGCCCCCATAGCTGCCTCCACACAGTATAATGTCCCCATAGCTGCCTCCACACAGTATAATGTCCCCATAGCTGCCTCCACACAGTATAATGTCCCCATAGCTGCCTCCACACAGTATAATGTCCCCATAGCTGCCCCCACACAGTATAATGTCCCCATAGCTGCCTCCACACAGTATAATGTCCCCATAGCTGCCTCCACACAGTATAATGTCCCCATAGCTGCCCCCACACAGTATAATGTCCCCATAGCTGCCACCACACAGTATAATGTCCCTATAGCTGCCCTCCACACAGTATAATGCCCCCATAGCTGCCCCCACACAGTATAATGTCCCCATAGCTGCCTCCACACAGTAAAATGTACCCATAGCTGCCCCCACAGTATAATGTCCCCATAACTGCCTCCACACAGTATAATGCCCCCATAACTGTCCACAAAGTATAATGTCCCCATAGCTGCCTCCACAGTATAATGTCCCCATAGCTGCCTCCACACAGTATAATGCCCCCATAACTGTCCACACAGTATAATGCCCCATAGCTGCCTCCACAGTATAATGTCCCCATAGCTGCCTCCACACAGTATAATGTCCCCATAGCTGCCTCCACACAGTATAATGTCCCCATAGCTGCCTCCACACAGTATAATGCCCCATAGCTGCCCCCACACAGTATATTGCCCCCATAACTGCCCTCCACACAGTATAATGCCCCCATAACTGCCCTCCACACAGTATAATGTCCCCATAGCTGCCCCCACACAGTATAATGTCCCCATAGCTGCCCCCACAGAGTATAATGTCCCCATAGCTGCCTCCACACAGTATAATGTCCCCATAGCTGCCTCCACACAGTATAATGTCACCATAGCTGCCTCCACACAGTATAATGCCCCATAGCTGCCTCCACACAGTATAGTGTCCCCATAGCTGCCCCCACACAGTATAATGTCCCAATAGCTGCCTCCACACAGTATAATGCCCCCATAGCTGCCCCCACACAGTATAATGCCCCCATAGCTGCCTCCACACAGTATAATGCCCCCATAGCTGCCTCCACACAGTATAATGACAATATTTAAGAATATATTATAACCCCTTTAAGGACACCTTATTTTGTACTTTGTGTCCACACAATATATTGCCCCCTGTTGTGCCCCTACACTGTATAATGCCCCCTTAGTGGCCCCCCACAGTGTAATGCCCCCTGTCCCCTGGGTGCCATACAGCCCCCCCTTATAATTAGTGCCCCAGTAGATTCTGCCATACAGCCCCCCGTCTTCCCCTTGTAGACCGCACCATACTGCCCCCCCGCCACCCCCTTGAAGACAGCGCCCCCTTAACAAATCAAACCAAAAAACTTTACACTCACCTAGACCCCATTCCCTCCAAGAACGGAGCTGCTTTAGAATGCTGACGGGATCCTTGCATAGTGACATCCCGCCGGCCTGCGCAGGGATCCTGTTCCTGCACAGGATAGGCTGCAGGCTGAGAGGCCTGTAGCCTAGTAAATGGCAGAGCAGGGAGATACCTCTGTTCAATAGTGTCTGCGTCCTAAGAATGGAGATACTATTACATATGGCGTCGCTACCGCCGTAGCGGCTGCTAGAGGGCCACATGGAATGGGAGTTCCTGTGCAGGCAGGTGGCATGGGTCCCGTAGCAGCCGCAGCCCCCATGCTACTGGCCCCGTAGCAGCTGCTACAGCGGTAGTTATGCTGAGAGCAGAGAAGGAGCGCCCAAGCCTGGCGACACTGCAGCAGCCTTTCCACGCGGGCGCTCCTTCTCTGCTCCAGGCCTAACTACCGCTTCTGAAACACAAGCAGGGAAAAGGAGCCAGCGCAGCACTCCCTCCACCTGCTGGAGTGATGCGCCCTGTGTGAAGGCACAGGTCGCACACCCCAAAATCCGCCCTGAGTAGGAACACTTATGTGTAAAGGATCTGCCAGACACAGCTTCTGTGTTGACGCCCGTGGTTAATCAGTCTGCATCAGTTCCTAGGTCGGATAGAGTGACTCGATCTGCTACCACTCAGGCTGGTAGGCTGAGGAGTGGGAGAACCTATTACAGCCTGGCCAGACGGTTCTAGCTCCCGCCCTCGGTTTATTTATACCTGCATTTCCTGCTTCTCCTTTGCCTGTGATTCTGTCTGGTTTCCTGGCTCTGCTGCTGCTATTTGTCCCTGCTTCATATTGACCCTGGCTTTACTACTACGCTCCTTCTCTGTGTTTTGGTACCTCGAACACTCCTGGTTTGACTCGGCTCGTTCACTACTCTTGTTGCTCACGGTGTTGCCGTGGGCAACTGCCACATTTCCCTTAGCTTCTGTGTACCCTTGTCTGTTTGTCTGTCGTGCACATATTGAGCGTAGGGACCGTCGCCCAGTTGTACGCCGTCGCCTAGGATGGGTCGTGCAAGTAGGCAGGAACTGAGTGGCGGGTAGATTAGGGCTCACCTGTCTGTCTCCCTACCCCGTCATTACATTATGGTTTACTTCCAGGGATAAAATTCTGTTCTGGTAATGTGATGGATGCACAGATGCACGGCTCGTTACCGGGTCATGTGATGGACACACCGTGTGACCCCCTCTATGTGCTCTGTATGGCTGTTATTTATACACCGTATGATCGCTCTATGTGCTCTGTGTGGCTGTTATGGATACACGTATGACCCCTCTATGTGCTCTGTATGGCTGTTATGTATACACCGTATGACCCCTCTATGTGCTGTGTGGCTGTTATGGATACACCGTATGACCCCTCTATGTGCTCTGTGTGGCTGTTATGGATACACGTATGACTGTTCTATGTGATCTGTGTGGCGGTTATGTATACACCGCATGACCCCTCTGTGTACTCTGTGTGGCTGTTATGGATACATGTATGACCCCTCTATGTGCTGTGTGGCTGTTATGGATACATGTATGACCCCTCTATGTGCTGTGTGGCTGTTATGTATACACGTATGACCCCTCTATGTGCTCTGTGTGGCTGTTATGTATACACCGTATGACCCCTCTGTGTGCTCTGTATGGCTGTTATGTATACACCGTATGACCCCTCTGTGTGCTCTGTATGGCTGTTATGTATACACTGTATGACCCCTCTATGTGCTGTGTGGCTGTTATGTATACACGTATGACCCCTCTATGTGCTCTGTGTGGCTGTTATGTATACACGTATGACCCCTCTATGTGCTCTGTGTGGCTGTTATGTATACACGTATGACCCCTCTATGTGCTCTGTGTGGCTGTTATGTATACACGTATGACCCCTCTATGTGACCTGTGTGGCTGTTATGTATACACCGTATGACCCCTCTGTGTGGCTGTTATGGATACATGTATGACCCCTCTATGTGCTCTGTGTGGCTGTTATGTATACACCGTATGACCCCTCTATGTGCTCTGTGGCTGTTATGTATACACGTATGACCCCTCTATGTGCTCTGTGGCTGTTATGTATACACGTATGACCCCTCTATGTGCTCTGTATGACTTATGTATACACCGTATGATTGCTCTATGTGCTCTGTGTGGCTGTTATGTATACACGTATGACCCCTCTATGTGCTCTGTGTGGCTGTTATGTATACACCGTATGACCCCTCTATGTGCTCTGTGTGGCTGTTATGGATACATGTATGACCCCTCTATGTGCTCTGTGTGGCTGTTATGTATACACGTATGACCCCTCTATGTGCTCTGTGTGGCTGTTATGTATACACCGTATGACCCCTCTATGTGCTCTGTGTGGCTGTTATGTATACACGTATGACCCCTCTATGTGCTCTGTATGACTTATGTATACACCGTATGATTGCTCTATGTGCTCTGTGTGGCTGTTATGTATACACGTATGACCCCTCTATGTGCTCTGTGTGGCTGTTATGTATACACCGTATGATCGCTCTATGTGCTCTGCGTGGCTGTTATGTATACACATATGACCCCTCTATGTGCTCTATAGAGTAGTTATTTATCCATCATATTACCCCTCTGTTTGCGCACCATATAGAAAGTATCGTTTGTGCAGTACGTTAGCAGTGGTTACACTTAAAATGTTCTATTAATGATGAGGAGTAGTTGGGGTTAGGAAATCTGAGACTATTGGAGGCTATTAGTCCCAGATATTCTTTCAACCGTGGCAGAACAACTCACTAGTTAGCCAGCCCAGCGTCTTGCCTGTACTAGACTGAACATTTAGTTTGCCTCAAGCCAAGATCATTCTCATTGCCGTGGAACGCTACCGGTACTTTGAGGGCTAGAGGCAAATACTGCAAAGGACGTGCAACCATCCCATTCCAAACCAGAGTTTCTTAGTCTTGACCTTGAATATAAAGCTGCCCTCAAGACAATAGCTTAGCAACAGGGACAGGGATTCCCTAAGAGTGGGGTTTCACTGACATTTTAAGTAGAGCAGTCCTTGCTTAAATTTGAGGTTAGGCTCAACAATCCTGCTGAGATCACATACAATTCATCGTGGTGGATTTTACTGCTGGAAACTCTTCTTGTACAGACTCCCTACACAGCTTCATATTTTAGCATTCTCGTGAATCACAGGTATCGTCAGCCCCCCCCCCCCTACCCAAGGGGTGCTGGGAAGACTGCGCTCCTACCTTGTGAACAGATATGCCTAAAAGAGGCAGCATACCTCCCAACTTTTGAATTCGGAAAAGAGGGACATTTTAAGCCACGCCCAATATCCGACAACAACCCATCAAATCACGGCCAGATCCTTCTTCAAATAACGCGCGCACATTCTCACTGCGGATCTCTGGACTGTCCGGATATCACAGATATTAAGGATCCGGTTATGTCGTCTTTGTGTTACTTTTCCTATCTTGGGTAGAACATTTGCTCATCACGGCGGCAGCAGCTGCAGGACAAACCAACAGGCTGAGAACAATGAAAGTCAAGAGGGAGACCCTGTGGTGGATGACTTTTCCATTGACAGGTAGCAGAGTTACATGATAGGGAATTTTTGTTCCAGTTGTGTAACTCTGCTACCGGTCAATGGAAAAATCATCCACCAGAGCCCCCCTGTAGATAGCTCCACACACAGCCCCCCCTGTACATAGCGCCAGACACAGCCCCCCTGTACATAGCGCCAGACACAGCCCCCCTGTAGATAGTTCCACAAACAGCCCCCCCTGTACATAGCGCCAGACACAGCCCCCCTGTACATAGCGCCAGACACAGCCCCCCTGTAGATAGCGCCACACACAGCCCCCCTGTAGATAGCGCCACACACAGCCCCCCTGTAGATAGCGCCACACACAGCCCCCCTGTAGATAGCGCCACACACAGCCCCCCTTGTACATAGCGCCAGACACAGCCCCCCTGTAGATAGCGCCACACACAGCCCCCCTGTAGATTGCTCCACACACAGCCCCCCCTGTACATAGCGCCAGACACAGCCCCCCTGTAGATAGCGCCAGACACAGCCCCCCTGTAGATAGCGCCAGACACAGCCCCCCTGTAGATAGCGCCAGACACAGCCCCCCTGTAGATAGCGCCAGACACAGCCCCCCTGTAGATAGCGCCAGACACAGCCCCCCTGTAGATAGCGCCAGACACAGCCCCCCTGTAGATAGCGCCAGACACAGCCCCCCCTGTACATAGCGCCAGACACAGCCCCCCTGTAGATAGCGCCAGACACAGCCCCCCTGTAGATTGCTCCACACACAGCCCCCCCTGTACATAGCGCCAGACACAGCCCCCCCTGTACATAGCGCCAGACACAGCCCCCCTGTACATAGCGCCAGACACAGCCCCCCTGTAGATTGCTCCACACACAGCCCCCCCTGTACATAGCACCACACACAGCCCCCCTGTAGATAGCGCCAGACACAGCCCCCCTGTACATAGCGCCAGACACAGCCCCTCCTGTACATAGCGCCAGACACAGCCCCCCTGTACATAGCACCACACACAGCCCCCTGTAGATAGCGCCACACACAGCCCCCCTGTAGATAGCGCCACACAGCCCCCCTGTAGATTGCTCCACACACAGCCCCCCTGTACATAGCGCCAGACACAGCCCCCCCTGTAGATTGCTCCACACACAGCCCCCCTGTAGATTGCTCCACACACAGCCCCCCTGTACATAGCGCCAGACACAGCCCCCCCTGTAGATTGCTCCACACACAGCCCCCCTGTAGATTGCTCCACACACAGCCCCCCTGTACATAGCTCCACACACAGCCCCCCTGTAGATAGCTCCACACAGCCCCCCCTGTAGATAGCGCCAGACACGGCCCCCCTGTAGATCACTCCACACACAGCCCCCCTGTAGATAGCTCCACACAGCCCCCCTGTAGATAGCGCCAGACACAGCCCCCCTGTAGATCGCTCCAAACAGCCCCCTGTACATAGCGCCAGACACAGCCCCCCCTGTAGATTGCTCCACACACAGCCCCCCTGTACATAGCTCCACACACAGCCCCCCTGTACATAGCTCCACACACAGCCCCCTGTAGATTGCCCCACACACAGCCCCCCTGTACATAGCTCCAGACACAGCCCCCCTGTACATAGCGCCAGACACATTCCCCCTGTAGATCACTCCACACATAGCCCTCATGTACATAGCACCACACACAGCCCCCTGTAGATCGCTCCAAACAGCCCCCTGTACATAGCGCCAGACACAGCCCCCCCTGTAGATTGCTCCACACACAGCCCCCCTGTACATAGCTCCAAACACAGCCCCCTGTACATAGCTCCACACACAGCCCCCCTGTAGATTGCTCCACACACAGCCCCCTGTAGATAGCGCCACACAAGCCCCCTGTAGATAGCTCCACACATAGCCCCCCTATAGATAGCTCCAGATACAGCCACCCCCTGTACATAGCACCAGACACAGCCCCCTGTAGATAGCTCCACACACAGCCCCCCTGTAGATAGCGCCACACACAGCCCCCCTGTAGATTGCTCCACACACAGCCCCCCCTGTACATAGCGCCAGACACAGCCCCCCTGTAGATAGCGCCACACACAGCCCCCCTGTAGATTGCTCCACACACAGCCCCCCCTGTACATAGCGCCAGACACAGCCCCCCTGTACATAGCGCCAGACACAGCCCCCCTGTAGATTGCTCCACACACAGCCCCCTGTAGATTGCTCCACACAGCCCCCTGTAGATTGCTCCACACAGCCCCCTGTAGATTGCTCCACACACAGCCCCCTGTAGATTGCTCCACACACAGCCCCCTGTAGATTGCTCCACACACAGCCCCCTGTAGATAGCGCCACACAAGCCCCCTGTAGATAGCTCCACACATAGCCCCCCTATAGATAGCTCCAGATACAGCCACCCCCTGTACATAGCACCAGACACAGCCCCCTGTACATAGCACCAGACACAGCCCCCTGTAGATAGCTCCACACACAGCCCCCCTGTAGATAGCTCCACACACAGCCCCCCCTGTACATAGCGCCAGACACAGCCCCCCTGTAGATAGCGCCACACACAGCCCCCCTGTAGATTGCTCCACACACAGCCCCCCCTGTACATAGCGCCAGACACAGCCCCCCTGTACATAGCGCCAGACACAGCCCCCCTGTAGATTGCTCCACACACAGCCCCCCTGTACATAGCGCCAGACACAGCCCCCCTGTAGATTGCTCCACACACAGCCCCCTGTAGATTGCTCCACACAGCCCCCTGTAGATTGCTCCACACACAGCCCCCTGTAGATAGCGCCACACAAGCCCCCTGTAGATAGCTCCACACATAGCCCCCCTATAGATAGCTCCAGATACAGCCACCCCCTGTACATAGCACCAGACACAGCCCCCCTGTAGATAGCTCCACACACAGCCCCCCTGTAGATTGCTCCACACAGCCCCCTGTAGATTGCTCCACACACAGCCCCCCTATAGATAGCTCCAGATACAGCCACCCCCTGTACATAGCACCAGACACAGCCCCCCTGTAGATAGCTCCACACACAGCCCCCCTGTAGATAGCTCCCTGTAGGTAGCACAACACAACCCACTTATAAGAGGTAGCCGGCCCTACTGCTGCCACTCTCCGATCTGCTTTCACTCACCGTCAGAAGGCGGCCCGAGTCTTGCAGCGGCGTTCTCACTGGTGTCGATGCCGGCCTGGGAGTGGACCAGTTCAGTCACCTGACCTGTCACCCGACCGGTGAGGTCAGATGACCGGTCAGGTGACTGGACTGGTCCCCCCCCCCCGTGCCGGCATCTATCCCAGTGAGAACGCCGCTGCAAGACTCCTGCCTTCTTTTGATACAGCTGAAGCGCCCAGCGGGACATTCTGCAGACTGCCCGGGACGGTGGGACAGCGGTGAGAAACCAGGACTGTCCCGCCGGATCCGGGACGGTTGGGAGGTATGTTTTAGGATTATTTATCACTTATTTCTGCCCTTATTTTGTTGTTGCCTTTTATATTTTCTCCAGTTTCTTCTCAGCCCTGCTCTTTCTGGTTTCCCCAATTATAGACTGGTGGAATAGTATCTTGGTTACTTCTTGGTTTAGGTTACATGTATACTTCTGAATAACAGAGTTTTGCCCTTTGATTGCCTTTATGTATCTCCACCATTCTGTCTCTCATTGTTCTGTTCTTGCATTTTCAAAATAAAACTGAACAGAATCGGAGAGACTTTCCTGAATAAATCTCCTTTACCCTTTAATAGACGCATCAGCAGTGCAGGAACTGGCCACCAGGTGGCACCAAAATACCAGTCTTCTATTTTATAAAGTGATGATCGTGTTGGGGTCACCGCCTATTACACAAATAAAGAGCGGGCAGATCTGGAGAGCACCGACCAGGCTGAAGGACAATCCTGGTGTCTCTGTAGACCAGGGGTCAGTAACATTCTTTACTCCAGCTGTTGTGAAACTACGACTCCCAGCATGCACTGACCGTCAAGGGCTTCATTATTCCAGCCAAAGACTGTGAGGGCATGCTGGGAATTGTAGTTTTACAACAGCTGTAGTGCTGAAAAGAAGCTGAACCCTGCTGAAAACAGAAACTGCAAGCAGTACAAGTAGTGATAAAAACAGGATCGCTGGTCTGAATTCAGGAAGGATTCATATCAGAGGCGTTTGTATCGTGATCATTACTCATAAGAACATGAGATGTTGGAGAAAGTGGAGAAAACACATTCAGGACACGGAGCTCCTGCACATCCACAGCCCCGTCATTCCACATACATGGCGTAACCGCCTGCTACAACACATGTACTCCACCTTTACAATGTGGGTGCACGGCCCCAAAATAAAACCGATCTCAATGGTAAAACCTTCCATAATTGAGGTGACAATGTTAAAGCTTTACCCAGGTGCAATGATGTGGGGTCCAGTGGTCGGCCTCTGTTCTCATCAGTCTATTCATCAGTAATATAGTGCAGCAATGTCTCCTGTAGTACTCGGAGTATAGAATACTCACTATCTGTGGCAGCACAGGAGGAGACTATAGCAGGGATCTACATCACCAGATCCTCGGGCCGCACTCGCCATGTCATCAGCTATAGTAAACGGTGCCAATGGCCTCGACGTCAACAATGGCACTCAGCAGCAATGGCCTCGGGTGGCGAGGGCCGTTACCGATGGGGCTGTTCCTGCCATTGTATGATTAATGTTGGAGGACCTGCAGCAGCTCAGTCACGTGTCACACATGACGTCCATCCTGCCAGTTTCTTCCCACATCATCTCCAGGTCGATTACTGAAGGTGAAACATAAAAGTCCTTATTCCCCTGGAAATATAAAGCAGAATTTCCTTGCATGCGGCTCAGCCCCAGCGCCAGCTGATTCATCAAAGTCGTGTTTGAGGAAAATGCAAATAATTATACGCATTTCAGTGCAGATAATTTCACCCGCCTCTCACTGGAAATGGCCACAGATGTACGAAATCTACAGGACTCAATTATGATGTGGAAGCGAAGAGAGACGAATGGGAGACACAATAACAGTCATTGCCCGGCGGCAGTCGCCATATATAAACCTGTGCTGGGCGAAACTTGAAGCGAACCTGTCACCAGCATTTCACCTATTGACCTCTCCGCACCCCTCGCTGGCTGCTGCTGCCAAAAGTTCATTGCTGTTATCCCCTCTCCTAATAAACGCCTCCTCCGACCGCAAATAACGGCCTGCAAACATTTAACGCCTTTTATGGTAATAATCCGGCAGTCTCGTTCCTGCCTGTTATGCCCGAAATGAATGCCGAAATCTCATCTGAGATGTCTTGTATGGTCAGACACCATTCCCTGCTTTGTCCGAGCCTCAAATCTAGTTACTGTGCATGCGCCGCTATGGTGTCCCATTGTGCGCGTGGACCAGAAGAGGACAACGATGCGCGGGCGTGGGATTTCGTGTGTGCTGGGGGAGGCGGGGAGCTGTCAATCAAAAGTAAGGAGGCGGGGCTAACTAGGAAAGGCTTGAGGAATGGAGATATGACTCTTCTGCTCATTGGCATACGGCGCGGGAACAGTAAAAAACGGAATACTAGAGACCGAACTACTAGGAAGATAATTATAGGTGACAACATAAAAATGACGGTTCCTCCACCAGGTATTGCGGGGTTAATATGTGAAATGCTGGGACTGGATCCCTTTAACTTTCATAAGTCCAGATCTCCGTTGTGACCTTATTGTGAGGGGCATGATGCCCGCTCCGTCAGAATATAGGGGCGATCCAATTATACAATGACATCTTACAGGAAAGCTCCACCTGTGATCTCCAGCAGCCGTGTTTTACACAATATTCTAGTTTTTCGTTTACTTCTACTCTTTGTGGTAAGGAAGAAGCTGCTGCTTGAAAACCATCAACAAGCAGGGTCTCATTATGGCCTTTCTTACTTAAATTGTAAATAAAATGGTGTGAACAATCCGGACAGCTCAGTTGTGTAACCGCCCGACGACCTCCATTGAACATTTAATACGCGGGCACTGTGTGATTAGCGCCAGGTGCAGCGAATGTACAGCGCGTGGATGGTGCCGGCTGAGGAGCGGTGACAATTGTGTATTATAGCGGAGACACGGCTGCAATGGCCGGGATCAGCGAGGACTCCCATCACGGCAGGTGAACCAATCAGATGCTGTGGTGAATAGCGATAGCGGCATCTAAGTGGTAAGACAGAGGTAGGGGCTCCCGGTCACCCCATGATCACAGGGCGAGTTAAATAAAAGTTAAACAAAAGAAATTAGGAAAAAACAAAATCCCTTTTCCCCCCTTGCAAAATACTTCATGTTTGCGGCTCTATTAATCGTGTACGGTTTTAACTATTTAAAATATTTTTCTTTTTTCACAATAATGACCCGTACTATTCATCCCATGCAATAAATACCAAAAAAAACAACCCAGAACAGCGGTTTTTGTTTTTTTCATCTCCCCTCGCAAAAGAAAGAAAAAAGTCCTGTGTACACCAAAATGGCGCAAGACTAAAGCGTGACCGCGGAGTCGTTACCGGTCAGCTGTGCATCTCACGAGTCGTGTGGATAATCGTGATCACATGCCGCAATATCAGAAGCCCAACGGCCTCATGTATGAAACCCAGTGCAGACAAAGTGGAGGCGTTCACCGCAGTCAGACACTTCTCCCATATTCGATCCTGCGCTAACCTCCTGCTGAGCATGAAATCCTCCCCCTTCTCAGAGCAGGGGCTCCTGTGCCTGCACTGACTGACGGCAGCGACAGCGTTCAGCCCTTGGTGTAATAATTATACGACCAGAGAAGATCAATAACTATAATAGTCAGACATCCGAGGATCCATCTTCCTGACAATGGCAGGTCACCTGGTCTCCCCAGTACACGTCATCCACATCCAGCAGTCATAAAGCCCTCACCGAACACACCACATTTACTGGAGGATTCCCCGGGTTATCGAACGTAAAAGGAGTCAAAATATCTGATCCTTTGTTTCTCCAAGATAAGCAACACTGATGAGTATAGCAGACGCTTCTCTCCCTCATGGACACGTGGCGGTCATCTATCCTATGTGTAGGGCGGTGTACGGCCGGACATTCTCTACACGTGCCGCTCTATATGGAGACACAACGTCATTGTAATACGAGCGCCACGTTCCTGTCTGGTGACACTTGTCACACCGGATGCCGGAACATTCACATGAGGAGAAAATTACAGGAAAATATTAAAATGTAAAGATCTAGCTTTAAACCGGGATGTGTCATGTATTTAATTTGAGTTTCTTTCATTCAATTCAGGTATATAGATAAATAGGGGGTTTAGTTGTTTTTTGTTAAAACCTTCCCGAGAGAGGTGTGTGTGGGGGGGGGGGTGATCTTGGAGACACAACCCACCTGTCTAGTCAGTACAGCAGAGTGTGCGCTTTATGGCAGCAGATGAATAGGAGTCTATTAAAGAAATCTCAGACTTTTACAGTCTCCAGCAGAGGCCAGGGGAGCCGTGTACAGAGTGTGTATACAGTGTATAGTATATAGAACTATAGTGTTACTATCCTGCCTTATCCAGGCTTCCAGTAATACGATAGAGCAGTAACTCACCGACACTAATGATAATGAGAGGACTCTGCTGATCCTGTGCCTGTATATACAGCAAAGCTGACAAGTTTGCTACAGAGATCAGGAAAGAATAGCTTTTTGTGACTGCTCTAGTGGCCAGTGTGAAACTGCAATATGTCAAGATTTAGGGGTAGTCACACAGATAAAAAAAAGAACACAAAAAATGTTTATGAAATTTGTATAATAAAAACAATAAGTCATTTTCTCATGTTATATTCCCTTGAAGCAAAGACCAGAAACCCTGCCCCCGAAATCCTGAAGACACGACTCCTGGACATCTACGATTACACAGTACAACGTGTGACAATTGACTAGCTCGGAGAATGACAGGTTAATAACCTCTCTATGGCAGTAACAGCATCTCCTGCACATTTACAGTAAAGGTCCTTTTACACTGATAATTTCCTTTCACTGCGGATCCCACAAATCATTTCTTACTTTAAGTCCCATTAAGTGTTTGATGTTTGGAGTGTGAAGAGTCAACGGAATGAACGATTAAAAGAAGCTTAGAAACCATGACATATGAACAGGTTTGGTTCAGCCCCTGAATGACCATAGATGAGCACTTACCTCTGTACTTTGCTGCAGCGCCTGTCATAACGGCCATTTACCTTCAGCTCAGGATTAGAACAGGGCACTCAGCAGCCCACGTGTCACCGCGGCCCGACTACATATCACAGGCAATTCTGGAAACATGCACTGACAGGGGCACCCACAGGCTTCAGACTGCCAGTCCAAGTATAACGAGTGTGTCCAAGTGCACCTAAACTAGAATTGTCCTCTTATCTTAGAAGTTATCCATTAAAAGCTTGGCAGCCTCTGGTTGAACTACAAAATCCAGCATGCACTCCCAAAGAAAGCCAAAAGCTGTCGTTTCACAAGAAAGATTGCCAGCTTCTCGCTTTCTTATGACGAAGCAAGGGCATGAGTGTGTGATCAGTGAAGGTGCAAGGGGACTAATGATTTACAGTTTATATTCCCCCAGAAATGAACAGATCAATAGTTATAATGGCAAATAACGTGAGCGGTTTGGAGTACGCCTGCAGTTTGCAGTGTGACCACTAGGTGTCAGGCTTGATGCATTAGTGTATAGTAATATTCTGGACAACAGAGGCAAAGCAACACAAGATCATAAATATGCAAATCAGAGGAGATAATTATACAACAAGTGCATGAGATAGAAAGAACAAAATGAGATTTGAGGGTGTAAACTTACTGGAGTTACAGTTTATCCTGATACAGTCTAGATGGGAAAAAATAAATGAAAGATGAATTCGTATCCTTCAAGGTTACAGCTGCAGTCATCCAAAAACAGTGAGGTCCACCCTTCCGGGGACAGACACACGCAACAACAGTGGCCATTTTATAGTACTAGGTCAAATCTACGTAATATGTGACCAAGGGCTTGTGTATTTGCAAAGTTCCACGTGATGTAATGGGCGAGACGTGTGCAGTAAGAAATGACATGTCCTGTATAGAAGCTTCTGGGATCTGTGCAAGTCCCGGCTCTCTTTACCTACAATGTGACTTGTACAATCTGAATTTATCTATAAAATGGCCACGTACAAACAGCAAACCGCACAAACACATTGCTCCAGAACCCTCAGCCAGTTTTTGCAGGGAGATATTGGGGCAATAGAAGAGTAAGGGCTGTGGCTGTAGTGCGGTTCAGCATGCGAGGGGCCGGGACAGACTAAAAAGCCCCAAACGTGTTGTGTATATGAGAGGTTGTCCAGCCTCTATACAGACTCCTACAGACGTATATACAGCAGGCGGGCTCTGATAGAAGGAGCGCTCTCCCTTATTGAGTGGTCACAATGGGACGTCACGCACACGGTGGGGAGTTACTGACGGGCTCAGACTTCTTACACTGTGAATATCATACACATAAATAAGGGAGAACGCACCTTTAATACCCGGCTCCTGTGTAAATGGACTAGAGTTTGGGGGTTCAGATAGAGAACAGTTCCTGAAGGAATATTCGGCTCATGGCTGTTTCGTGCGATTTGGTTTGCTATGTGTCGTCAACCGCAACAGAAAAGTGGGAGCAAACACCCTCAGAGAACCGGTGAGATCAGCAAATAGTGGGGGCAGTAGTGCATAAAAATCAGGGAGCAAATAAAAGGCAATGCCAAGGCTGGGGGTCTCAACATGTGAGAAGTGAAGATCAGAACCCCAACTTATCAGAGGAGGCAAAGACGGAGGAGGGAGAGGGTCAACGAGAAGCCAAAAGAAGGATGCAAATAAAACAGAAAGACGGTGGAGTCCATCATCAGAGGAGGGTGAGGGGAATTACTGAAGCTCCGATCAGGACAGCAGAGCCTCGATGACCAGGAGATGGGGAATTATCCAGTGCCGGGTGGAGGGGCTCTGATCTTCTATTACCATAAAGATTTGACTGGAACACGGGGTCTCCATGCCGGACGTAACCTCTAGTATGGGGGTGACAGGGTGGGATTGTGCACACCCCTAAATGCTGCTCAACACACTCTGTTCTCAAGGCTGTTTGCTGTACGGGCCGCAGGCTTCAGGCCTTTGAAGGGTAGTGAGTGCCATCTTTTAAAGTAACATGGCCGATGATGGAACAGGGGTAAAAAAATACAGAAAAATACACAGACGGAGCACGAACATCACACAACACGAGAAGCACAGAATGAAGAGACAAAGACGACCCAACACAGTCTCCGTCTATCACACCGAGAGGCTGAACCTCGGCTACAGGAAAGGCTCCAGGAGACTGATTTGGGTGGAAGAACAAGACTAATGAGGCAGAGAAAAATGTAAGAAGAAAATGTCTGCAGGGAGCGGCAGAACTAAGGAGACCCTTCCCCTCATCCTCTGCCCCAACAACCCAGCGCACAAACAGAACAGAAGGCGGGAGTTTTCAGCCAGTCCCGATGTGGATACGGGGTAGTTCAAAACAGCCGCCTTGGTGGACAGGGTGGGTGGGTGCTGTGAGGTACAGGACGGGGTCTCACCACCCCCGCATTCTTCTTTAACCCCGTTACTGCTGGAGAGGCCGGCAGAGCGCAGTTGGTGTCATGACTGCAGCACAATGTCAGCTCCCACAGAAAGTAACACGGGAATGAGGAGAAGTCCCTCGGACCACACGGGTCGCCAGGCTGGACAGGACCATGCAGTGGTAACACGATGGACAAATATAAACTGCGGCCAAAAAAAGAGCGAACAGAAAGACATTGACATGGAATCCCCACCCCCACAGAGCGGAATGACTCATACGATACCTAAGTTGACAGTGAGCTTCACTTTGCCTCCATCCAACTCCAGTCGCAGCGTGTCCGCAGAGTCTCGGGACGTGGTGGCCACCAACAGCCCATAGGCTCGCTGAGACTTGAACCGAAATGAAACATCTTCAGCTTCTGTGTGCATAACGACGGGCATGACGATCTTCATGTACATACTGCCGTCATAACTCAGGATGGAAGCCTCTGTGAAGAGAAGGAAAACACGGTGAAGATCGATCCCACTTGTTTTACTTCCCGACATCACCCCTTTATCCAGCGTCATTATCCACATATGGAGTAAATAGTTAATGGCATGGACCGCTGCTCCCCATCTATGCAGTCAGTACTTGGGACGGTCTAGTTACTATGGATACACAGCGTTTTACATGGAGTTGTCCTTAGCAACAAGACCTTTTCACAATAGAAACAAGTCTTCAGTTCAGGCTGACCAGACACGGAGCTGATGATGAAGGAGTGTAACGCGGCTCGGCAGGGACATCCACTTAACACCATTTTGAATCAAATCTTTCAAACAAGAAGTTTCCGCCTTAATAATCCCTGGACTGGTGTCTTCACTGCGTGTGGGAGACGTCATTCCTGGTTCTCATCTTGCGGGGCTTTGTCACTGTGACCTTTACAGCAATGTACGGTCATCATAGTCACATCATTATCTAGGAGGAATATTCCTAAATATAAGCATTATGTGCATGCACGGTGCTGCCCCTAGAGGTCACATTGAGGTACTACACTACATATCCTGTGTACATGAGCCTTGAAGGTCATAGAGGTCAAACAAGACTCTGGCATATAAGAAGCTGCAGGTGGTTTCCTACCAGGTAAACCTCATCAGTTTCTCTCTTTTTACCATTCCTTTCATGTGAACTGTCCCTCTAGTTTACACGCTCAGCAGGAGAATGTAGATCCGGGTGAGAGGCTTTCTGGAGATCTAATGGAAGGATAAACAATAAACCCAAAATCTACTAGAATAACGATGTCCCACAGAAGAGACGCGCAGACCCCGCGCAGACCCCGAGCTCATCTTCTCACTATTGGACTCTTTTTTAAATGCATTTCTGGCCTTTGAGTTTTTATTCCAAGAAAGATAAAAGCCACATCGTCACGTTATTATTATTTACCGACATCGATGGGGACAGCATGGTAACCCCATCAGATTAGAAGTAACAATGAGCGTGGCTTTAGTCCATTGTGTCCGGCTCCTCGTTGCTGAATTGAGACGTTGTGATATAATCAGGACTGATCTCCCTCCTCTCACTGCCTCCTAACAACCAAAGATCCGATTAAATGAGCAGATATTTCATGAAGGAGCAGCGATTTAGCGAGTCTCCTGCGTCCGGTCTATTACACATTAGAATATTCGCGAACCATTTTTGCGGTTTAGTCGTTACTGCGAGCGTTGCTAACAAAACCGCCCTCCAACCAATACCCCACCTCCCCCCTGACCTGCTGACGACTGGAAGATTTCGGAGAGAGGAGGGGACGCGGCGGCGATTAACGATAATCTTTCACTCAGGTGGATGCGGTTGATGCACGGAAACCCATGACGTATTGTTCGTCCGTAGATTGTTGCACGCTATTACACATGGCGATCATCTCCTATATTTGAACCAATATATGAAAATGTGTACAGTAATTGCGCCCTCTAAGAGCCTTTAGGCTCAATGCACACGATTAGGTGCGGTTTTTCCGTGCGGACTTGTGTGCGGCAAATCCGCGGCGTAACACAGTACCAGCATAGTCAATGAGATTCCAGGAAATCTCATGTAAACACTGCAGTATTTTTCGGGACGGAAATTGACCTGCGGTGCGTATTTTAAGATCTGCAGAACGTCAATTTGGAGTTTCCACTTGCGAATTGTATCTGCCGTGTGCTGTGGAAGATCGCACCAAAACCTGCAGCATGAAAATGCCCCGAAACGTAAAAAACGCACAGAAAAACGCGTGATCCTGTGCAGTTTTTACCTGCGAATTTCCTGCGAATAGCTGCAGTTTTGGTGCAGCCAAATATGCAACGTGCGCATGTAACCTATGGGTCTAATTACGCACACATTGTGACCGTGTGAATAGACCGCAACAATCCTCCATGCAGACCAGACAAGGGAGGATAGAATAGGAAATCACACAACTGGTCATCACACGTTCCCTGCACCGGGGCATCGCCGCTGTAATGACTGGTACGTAAGTGTGAATAAAGCAAACCATGACCTGCGCTGCGCTGACCCCTAATGACCGGTCACATGTAGGGTCCACATCATCAGTCACTTCTCCTCTAGTACCATGACCTGCGCTGCACTGACCCCTAATGACCGGTCACATGTAGGGTCCATATCATCAGTCACCTCTCCTCTAGTACCATGACCTGCGCTGTGCTGACCCCTAATGACCGGTCACATGTAGGGTCCACATCATCAGTCACCTCTCCTCTAGTACCATGACCTGCGCTGCGCTGACCCCTAATGACCGGTCACATGTAGGGTCCATATCATCAGTCACCTCTCCTCTAGTACCATGACCTGCGCTGCGCTGACCCCTAATGACCGGTCACATGTAGGGTCTATATCATCAGTCACCTCTCCTCTAGTACCATGACCTGCGCTGACACCTAATGACCGGTCACATGTAGGGTCCATATCATCAGTCACCTCTCCTCTAGTACCATGACCTGCGCTGCGCTGACCCCTAATGACCGGTCACATGTAGGGTCCATATCATCAGTCACCTCTCCTCTAGTACCATGACCTGCGCTGACACCTAATGACCGGTCACATGTAGGGTCCATATCATCAGTCACCTCTCCTCTAGTACCATGACCTGTGCTGCGCTGACCCCTAATGACCGGTCACATGTAGGGTCCATATCATCAGTCACCTCTCCTCTAGTACCATGACCTGCGCTGCGCTGACCCCTAATGACCGGTCACATGTAGGGTCCATATCATCAGTCACCTCTCCTCTAGTACCATGACCTGTGCTGACTCCTAATGACCGGTCACATGTAGGGTCCATATCATCAGTCACCTCTCCTCTAGTACCATGACCTGCGCTGACACCTAATGACCGGTCACATGTAGGGTCCATATCATCAGTCACCTCTCCTCTAGTACCATGACCTGCGCTGCGCTGACCCCTAATGACCGGTCACATGTAGGGTCCATATCATCAGTCACCTCTCCTCTAGTACCATGACCTGCGCTGCGCTGACCCCTAATGACCGGTCACATTTAGGGTCCATATCATCAGTCACCTCTCCTCTAGTACCATGACCTGCGCTGTGCAGACCCCTAATGACCGGTCACATGTAGGGTCCATATCATCAGTCACCTCTCCTCTAGTACAATGACCTGCGCTGACCCCTAATGACCGGTCACATGTAGGGTCCATATCATCTGTCACCTCTCCTCTAGTACCATGACCTGCGCTGCGCTGACCCCTAATGACCGGTCACATGTAGGGTCCATATCATCAGTCACCTCTCCTCTAGTACCATGACCTGCGCTGACACCTAATGACCGGTCACATGTAGGGTCCATATCATCAGTCACCTCTCCTCTAGTACCATGACCTGCGCTGCGCTGACCCCTAATGACCGGTCACATGTAGGGTCCATATCATCAGTCACCTCTCCTCTAGTACCATGACCTGCGCTGCGCTGACCCCTAATGACCGGTCACATGTAGGGTCCATATCATCAGTCACCTCTCCTCTAGTACCATGACCTGCGCTGACACCTAATGACCGGTCACATGTAGGGTCCATATCATCAGTCACCTCTCCTCTAGTACCATGACCTGCGCTGCGCTGACCCCTAATGACCGGTCACATGTAGGGTCCATATCATCAGTCAACTCTCCTCTAGTACCATGACCTGCGCTGCGCTGACCCCTAATGACCGGTCACATGTAGGGTCCATATCATCAGTCACCTCTCCTCTAGTACCATGACCTGCGCTGCGCTGACCCCTAATGACCGGTCACATGTAGGGTCCATATCATCAGTCACCTCTCCTCTAGTACCATGACCTGCGCTGTGCGGACCCCTAATGACCGGTCACATGTAGGGTCCATATCATCAGTCACCTCTCCTCTAGTACCATGACCTGCGCTGCGCTGACCCCTAATGACCGGTCACATGTAGGGTCCATATCATCAGTCACCTCTCCTCTAGTACCATGACCTGCGCTGACCCCTAATGACCGGTCACATGTAGGGTCCATATCATCTGTCACCTCTCCTCTAGTACCATGACCTGCGCTGCGCTGACCCCTAATGACCGGTCACATGTAGGGTCCATATCATCAGTCACCTCTCCTCTAGTACCATGACCTGCGCTGACACCTAATGACCGGTCACATGTAGGGTCCACATCATCAGTCACCTCTCCTCTAGTACCATGACCTGCGCTGACACCTAATGACCGGTCACATGTAGGGTCCATATCATCAGTCACCTCTCCTCTAGTACCATGACCTGCGCTGCGCTGACCCCTAATGACCGGTCACATGTAGGGTCCATATCATCAGTCACCTCTCCTCTAGTACCATGACCTGCGCTGCGCTGACCCCTAATGACCGGTCACATGTAGGGTCCATATCATCAGTCACCTCTCCTCTAGTACCATGACCTGCGCTGTGCTGACCCCTAATGACCGGTCACATGTAGGGTCCATATCATCAGTCACCTCTCCTCTAGTACCATGACCTGCGCTGTGTGGACCCCTAATGACCGGTCACATGTAGGGTCCATATCATCAGTCACCTCTCCTCTAGTACCATGACCTGCGCTGTGCGGACCCCTAATGACCGGTCACATGTAGGGTCCATATCATCAGTCACCTCTCCTCTAGTACCATGACCTGCGCTGCGCTGACCCCTAATGACCGGTCACATGTAGGGTCCACATCATCAGTCACCTCTCCTCTAGTACCATGACTTGCGCTGTGCTGACACGTAGGGTCCATATCATCAGTCACCTCTCCTCTAGTACCATGACCTGCGCTGCGCTGACCCCTAATGACCGGTCACATGTAGGGTCCATATCATCAGTCACCTCTCCTCTAGTACCATGACCTGCGCTGTGCGGACCCCTAATGACCGGTCACATGTAGGGTCCATATCATCAGTCACCTCTCCTCTAGTACCATGACCTGCGCTGCGCTGACCCCTAATGACCGGTCACATGTAGGGTCCACATCATCAGTCACCTCTCCTCTAGTACCATGACTTGCGCTGCGCTGACCCCTAATGACCGGTCACATGTAGGGTCCATATCATCAGTCACCTCTCCTCTAGTACCATGACCTGCGCTGTGCGGACCCCTAATGACCGGTCACATGTAGGGTCCATATCATCAGTCACCTCTCCTCTAGTACCATGACCTGCGCTGCGCTGACCCCTAATGACCGGTCACATGTAGGGTCCATATCATCAGTCACCTCTCCTCTAGTACCATGACCTGCGCTGTGCTGACCCCTAATGACCGGTCACATGTAGGGTCCACATCATCAGTCACCTCTCCTCTAGTACCATGACCTGCGCTGTGCTGACCCCTAATGACCGGTCACATGTAGGGTCCACATCATCAGTCACCTCTCCTCTAGTACCATGACCTGCGCTGCGCTGACCCCTAATGACCGGTCACATGTAGGGTCCATATCATCAGTCACCTCTCCTCTAGTACCATGACCTGCGCTGCGCTGACCCCTAATGACCGGTCACATGTAGGGTCCATATCATCAGTCACCTCTCCTCTAGTACCATGACCTGCGCTGCGCTGACCCCTAATGACCGGTCACATGTAGGGTCTATATCATCAGTCACCTCTCCTCTAGTACCATGACCTGCGCTGACACCTAATGACCGGTCACATGTAGGGTCCACATCATCAGTCACCTCTCCTCTAGTACCATGACCTGCGCTGCGCTGACCCCTAATGACCGGTCACATGTAGGGTCCATATCATCAGTCACCTCTCCTCTAGTACCATGACCTGCGCTGCGCTGACCCCTAATGACCGGTCACATGTAGGGTCCATATCATCAGTCACCTCTCCTCTAGTACCATGACCTGCGCTGACCCCTAATGACCGGTCACATGTAGGGTCCATATCATCTGTCACCTCTCCTCTAGTACCATGACCTGCGCTGCGCTGACCCCTAATGACCGGTCACATGTAGGGTCCATATCATCAGTCACCTCTCCTCTAGTACCATGACCTGCGCTGACACCTAATGACCGGTCACATGTAGTGTCCATATCATCAGTCACCTCTCCTCTAGTACCATGACCTGCGCTGCGCTGACCCCTAATGACCGGTCACATGTAGGGTCCATATCATCAGTCACCTCTCCTCTAGTACCATGACCTGCGCTGCGCTGACCCCTAATGACCGGTCACATGTAGGGTCCATATCATCAGTCACCTCTCCTCTAGTACCATGACCTGCGCTGTGCGGACCCCTAATGACCGGTCACATGTAGGGTCCATATCATCAGTCACCTCTCCTCTAGTACCATGACCTGCGCTGTGCGGACCCCTAATGACCGGTCACATGTAGGGTCCATATCATCAGTCACCTCTCCTCTAGTACCATGACCTGCGCTGCGCTGACCCCTAATGACCGGTCACATGTAGGGTCCATATCATCAGTCACCTCTCCTCTAGTACCATGACCTGCGCTGCGCTGACCCCTAATGACCGGTCACATGTAGGGTCCATATCATCAGTCACCTCTCCTCTAGTACCATGACCTGCGCTGTGCGGACCCCTAATGACCGGTCACATGTAGGGTCCATATCATCAGTCACCTCTCCTCTAGTACCATGACCTGCGCTGCGCTGACCCCTAATGACCGGTCACATGTAGGGTCCATATCATCAGTCACCTCTCCTCTAGTACCATGACCTGCGCTGACCCCTAATGACCGGTCACATGTAGGGTCCATATCATCTGTCACCTCTCCTCTAGTACCATGACCTGCGCTGCGCTGACCCCTAATGACCGGTCACATGTAGGGTCCATATCATCAGTCACCTCTCCTCTAGTACCATGACCTGCGCTGACACCTAATGACCGGTCACATGTAGGGTCCACATCATCAGTCACCTCTCCTCTAGTACCATGACCTGCGCTGACACCTAATGACCGGTCACATGTAGGGTCCATATCATCAGTCACCTCTCCTCTAGTACCATGACCTGCGCTGCGCTGACCCCTAATGACCGGTCACATGTAGGGTCCATATCATCAGTCACCTCTCCTCTAGTACCATGACCTGCGCTGCGCTGACCCCTAATGACCGGTCACATGTAGGGTCCATATCATCAGTCACCTCTCCTCTAGTACCATGACCTGCGCTGTGCTGACCCCTAATGACCGGTCACATGTAGGGTCCACATCATCAGTCACCTCTCCTCTAGTACCATGACCTGCGCTGTGCTGACCCCTAATGACCGGTCACATGTAGGGTCCATATCATCAGTCACCTCTCCTCTAGTACCATGACCTGCGCTGTGCGGACCCCTAATGACCGGTCACATGTAGGGTCCATATCATCAGTCACCTCTCCTCTAGTACCATGACCTGCGCTGACCCCTAATGACCGGTCACATGTAGGGTCCATATCATCAGTCACCTCTCCTCTAGTACCATGACCTGCGCTGACCCCTAATGACCGGTCACATGTAGGGTCCATATCATCAGTCACCTCTCCTCTAGTACCATGACCTGCGCTGCGCTGACCCCTAATGACCGGTCACATGTAGGGTCCATATCATCAGTCACCTCTCCTCTAGTACCATGACCTGCGCTGTGCGGACCCCTAATGACCGGTCACATGTAGGGTCCATATCATCAGTCACCTCTCCTCTAGTACCATGACCTGCGCTGTGCGGACCCCTAATGACCGGTCACATGTAGGGTCCATATCATCAGTCACCTCTCCTCTAGTACCATGACCTGCGCTGCGCTGACCCCTAATGACCGGTCACATGTAGGGTCCACATCATCAGTCACCTCTCCTCTAGTACCATGACTTGCGCTGTGCTGACACGTAGGGTCCATATCATCAGTCACCTCTCCTCTAGTACCATGACCTGCGCTGCGCTGACCCCTAATGACCGGTCACATGTAGGGTCCATATCATCAGTCACCTCTCCTCTAGTACCATGACCTGCGCTGTGCGGACCCCTAATGACCGGTCACATGTAGGGTCCATATCATCAGTCACCTCTCCTCTAGTACCATGACCTGCGCTGCGCTGACCCCTAATGACCGGTCACATGTAGGGTCCACATCATCAGTCACCTCTCCTCTAGTACCATGACTTGCGCTGTGCTGACACGTAGGGTCCATATCATCAGTCACCTCTCCTCTAGTACCATGACCTGCGCTGCGCTGACCCCTAATGACCGGTCACATGTAGGGTCCATATCATCAGTCACCTCTCCTCTAGTACCATGACCTGCGCTGTGCTGACCCCTAATGACCGGTCACATGTAGGGTCCACATCATCAGTCACCTCTCCTCTAGTACCATGACCTGCGCTGTGCTGACCCCTAATGACCGGTCACATGTAGGGTCCACATCATCAGTCACCTCTCCTCTAGTACCATGACCTGCGCTGCGCTGACCCCTAATGACCGGTCACATGTAGGGTCCATATCATCAGTCACCTCTCCTCTAGTACCATGACCTGCGCTGCGCTGACCCCCAATGACCGGTCACATGTAGGGTCCATATCATCAGTCACCTCTCCTCTAGTACCATGACCTGCGCTGCGCTGACCCCTAATGACCGGTCACATGTAGGGTCTATATCATCAGTCACCTCTCCTCTAGTACCATGACCTGCGCTGACACCTAATGACCGGTCACATGTAGGGTCCATATCATCAGTCACTTCTCCTCTAGTACCATGACCTGCGCTGCGCTGACACCTAATGACCGGTCACATGTAGGGTCTATATCATCAGTCACCTCTCCTCTAGTACCATGACCTGCGCTGCGCTGACCCCTAATGACCGGTCACATGTAGGGTCTATATCATCAGTCACCTCTCCTCTAGTACCATGACCTGCGCTGCGCTGACCCCTAATGACCGGTCACATGTAGGGTCCATATCATCAGTCACCTCTCCTCTAGTACCATGACCTGCGCTGCGCTGACCCCTAATGACCGGTCACATGTAGGGTCCATATCATCAGTCACCTCTCCTCTAGTACCATGACCTGCGCTGACACCTAATAACCGGTCACATGTAGGGTCCATATCATCAGTCACCTCTCCTCTAGTACCATGACCTGCGCTGCGCTGACCCCTAATGACCGGTCACATGTAGGGTCCATATCATCAGTCACCTCTCCTCTAGTACCATGACCTGCGCTGCGCTGACCCCTAATGACCGGTCACATGTAGGGTCCATATCATCAGTCACCTCTCCTCTAGTACCATGACCTGCGCTGTGCGGACCCCTAATGACCGGTCACATGTAGGGTCCATATCATCAGTCACCTCTCCTCTAGTACCATGACCTGCGCTGCGCTGACCCCTAATGACCGGTCACATGTAGGGTCCATATCATCAGTCACCTCTCCTCTAGTACCATGACCTGCGCTGACCCCTAATGACCGGTCACATGTAGGGTCCATATCATCTGTCACCTCTCCTCTAGTACCATGACCTGCGCTGCGCTGACCCCTAATGACCGGTCACATGTAGGGTCCATATCATCAGTCACCTCTCCTCTAGTACCATGACCTGCGCTGACACCTAATGACCGGTCACATGTAGTGTCCATATCATCAGTCACCTCTCCTCTAGTACCATGACCTGCGCTGCGCTGACCCCTAATGACCGGTCACATGTAGGGTCCATATCATCAGTCACCTCTCCTCTAGTACCATGACCTGCGCTGCGCTGACCCCTAATGACCGGTCACATGTAGGGTCCATATCATCAGTCACCTCTCCTCTAGTACCATGACCTGCGCTGTGCGGACCCCTAATGACCGGTCACATGTAGGGTCCATATCATCAGTCACCTCTCCTCTAGTACCATGACCTGCGCTGTGCGGACCCCTAATGACCGGTCACATGTAGGGTCCATATCATCAGTCACCTCTCCTCTAGTACCATGACCTGCGCTGCGCTGACCCCTAATGACCGGTCACATGTAGGGTCCATATCATCAGTCACCTCTCCTCTAGTACCATGACCTGCGCTGCGCTGACCCCTAATGACCGGTCACATGTAGGGTCCATATCATCAGTCACCTCTCCTCTAGTACCATGACCTGCGCTGTGCGGACCCCTAATGACCGGTCACATGTAGGGTCCATATCATCAGTCACCTCTCCTCTAGTACCATGACCTGCGCTGCGCTGACCCCTAATGACCGGTCACATGTAGGGTCCATATCATCAGTCACCTCTCCTCTAGTACCATGACCTGCGCTGACCCCTAATGACCGGTCACATGTAGGGTCCATATCATCTGTCACCTCTCCTCTAGTACCATGACCTGCGCTGCGCTGACCCCTAATGACCGGTCACATGTAGGGTCCATATCATCAGTCACCTCTCCTCTAGTACCATGACCTGCGCTGACACCTAATGACCGGTCACATGTAGGGTCCACATCATCAGTCACCTCTCCTCTAGTACCATGACCTGCGCTGACACCTAATGACCGGTCACATGTAGGGTCCATATCATCAGTCACCTCTCCTCTAGTACCATGACCTGCGCTGCGCTGACCCCTAATGACCGGTCACATGTAGGGTCCATATCATCAGTCACCTCTCCTCTAGTACCATGACCTGCGCTGCGCTGACCCCTAATGACCGGTCACATGTAGGGTCCATATCATCAGTCACCTCTCCTCTAGTACCATGACCTGCGCTGTGCTGACCCCTAATGACCGGTCACATGTAGGGTCCACATCATCAGTCACCTCTCCTCTAGTACCATGACCTGCGCTGTGCTGACCCCTAATGACCGGTCACATGTAGGGTCCATATCATCAGTCACCTCTCCTCTAGTACCATGACCTGCGCTGCGCTGACCCCTAATGACCGGTCACATGTAGGGTCCATATCATCAGTCACCTCTCCTCTAGTACCATGACCTGCGCTGACCCCTAATGACCGGTCACATGTAGGGTCCATATCATCTGTCACCTCTCCTCTAGTACCATGACCTGCGCTGCGCTGACCCCTAATGACCGGTCACATGTAGGGTCCATATCATCAGTCACCTCTCCTCTAGTACCATGACCTGCGCTGACACCTAATGACCGGTCACATGTAGTGTCCATATCATCAGTCACCTCTCCTCTAGTACCATGACCTGCGCTGCGCTGACCCCTAATGACCGGTCACATGTAGGGTCCATATCATCAGTCACCTCTCCTCTAGTACCATGACCTGCGCTGTGCTGACCCCTAATGACCGGTCACATGTAGGGTCCACATCATCAGTCACCTCTCCTCTAGTACCATGACCTGCGCTGTGCTGACCCCTAATGACCGGTCACATGTAGGGTCCATATCATCAGTCACCTCTCCTCTAGTACCATGACCTGCGCTGCGCTGACCCCTAATGACCGGTCACATGTAGGGTCCATATCATCAGTCACCTCTCCTCTAGTACCATGACCTGCGCTGCGCTGACCCCTAATGACCGGTCACATGTAGGGTCCATATCATCAGTCACCTCTCCTCTAGTACCATGACCTGCGCTGCGCTGACCCCTAATGACCGGTCACATGTAGGGTCCATATCATCAGTCACCTCTCCTCTAGTACCATGACCTGCGCTGTGCGGACCCCTAATGACCGGTCACATGTAGGGTCCATATCATCAGTCACCTCTCCTCTAGTACCATGACCTGCGCTGTGCGGACCCCTAATGACCGGTCACATGTAGGGTCCATATCATCAGTCACCTCTCCTCTAGTACCATGACCTGCGCTGCGCTGACCCCTAATGACCGGTCACATGTAGGGTCCATATCATCAGTCACCTCTCCTCTAGTACCATGACCTGCGCTGCGCTGACCCCTAATGACCGGTCACATGTAGGGTCCATATCATCAGTCACCTCTCCTCTAGTACCATGACCTGCGCTGCGCTGACCCCTAATGACCGGTCACATGTAGGGTCCATATCATCAGTCACCTCTCCTCTAGTACCATGACCTGCGCTGCGCTGACACCTAATGACCGGTCACATGTAGGGTCCATATCATCAGTCACCTCTCCTCTAGTACCATGACCTGCGCTGCGCTGACACCTAATGACCGGTCACATGTAGGGTCCACATCATCAGTCACCTCTCCTCTAGTACCATGACCTGCGCTGTGCTGACCCCTAATGACCGGTCACATGTAGGGTCCATATCATCTGTCACCTCTCCTCTAGTACCATGACCTGCGCTGCGCTGACCCCTAATGACCGGTCACATGTAGGGTCCATATCATCAGTCACCTCTCCTCTAGTACCATGACTTGCGCTGTGCTGACACGTAGGGTCCATATCATCAGTCACCTCTCCTCTAGTACCATGACCTGCGCTGCGCTGACCCCTAATGACCGGTCACATGTAGGGTCCATATCATCAGTCACCTCTCCTCTAGTACCATGAACTGGCAACTTTATTTTCTGCAAAGAAATCAGAATGTGATGAACTCCGGAAACAATGGCAACGATGGATTTATTTCTACACACAGACGTTACACAACACGACTCTACATACAACACACACGGCACATTATATAACACACACTGAACTACAACAGGCACAGAGCAGCCCCCGAACACCAGGGTGGAAATAACAGGGATGTTTACAGACGGCAGAAAGTCTAACCAGGACAGTAAATGTTAGCGATAGCCCCGGGACAGCAACCGAGCGAGGGGATGGGAGAAAAAGGGGAGACAACCTGCCCCCCCCCCCCTAATCCAAATGTCACTGCAATAAAAAGGAGCTTCACTGAGACGCCTCTGATCTCCAGCCCAGGGAATTCCATCTACACATGGAGATCGTGAACAGCGAGGCCTCCGGACTGATACATTGCTGCAAACTACCCGGGACCTGTGCAGAGCACTGTCTAGACTGATACATTGCTGAAAACTACCCGGGACCTGTGCAGAGCACTGTCTAGACTGATACATTGCTGAAAACTACCCGGGACCTGTGCAGAGCACGGTCTAGACTGATACATTGCTGCAAACTACCCGGGACCTGTGCAGAGCACTGTCTAGACTGATACATTGCTGCAAACTACCCGGGACCTGTGCAGAGCACTGTCTAGACTGATACATTGCTGCAAACTACCCGGGACCTGTACAGAGCACTGTCTAGACTGATACATTGCTGCAAACTACCTGGGACCTGTGCAGAGCACTGTCTAGACTGATACATTGCTGCAAACTACCCGGGACCAGTGCAAAGCACTGTCTAGACTGATACATTGCTGCAAACTACCCGGGACCAGTGCAAAGCACTGTCTAGACTGATACATTGCTGCAAACTACCCGGGACCTGTGCAGAGCACTGTCTAGACTGATACATTGCTGCAAACTACCCGGGACCTGTGCAGAGCACTGTCTAGACTGATACATTGCTGCAAACTACCCGGGACCTGTACAGAGCACTGTCTAGACTGATACATTGCTGCAAACTACCCGGGACCTGTACAGAGCACTGTCTCAAACTCGGCCGGGTAAGTGGGCCGCATATAGAAAAAATGGGAAGTTGACGGGCCGCATTACTTTCAAATTTGATGCAATACAAAATTATTGTTAATCAATTAGTTATTTGAACTACTATAACACCATATTACTAGAATAATAATACTACATTACTATAATAATAGCGCTAGGTTTAAAATTTGAGATATTTCTCCACGTGCTTATTTCAACAATCCAGCTTTCCAGTTTAAGTGTCGCTAAATGCAGTCCGGCGGCTCAGTTAGCACACATGTCAAGATTGGGCAGCCCCTTTTTAGATAGTGCCGCAGTGCCCTCTGTGGATGCTGCCGCAGTGCCCTCTGTGGATAATGCAACACACCCCTAGATAAGGCCACAGTGCCCTCTGTAGATAAGGCCACAGTGCCCTCTGTAGATAATGCAACACTCCCATAGATAATGCCAGTGTCCTCTTCAGATACTGCCACACACCCACTTGTAGATAATGCCACAGTGCCCTCTGTAGAGGCTGCCACAGTGCCCTCTGTAGAGGCTGCCACAGTGCCCTCTGTAGAGGCTGCCACAGTGCCCTCTGTAGAGGCTGCCACAGTGCCCTCTGTAGAGGCTGCCACAGTGCCCTCTGTAGAGGCTGCCCCAGTGATGTCAGGGGCTTGCCCAGAGCTGGAGTCCCGGAGCAGAGCCGCTTCTGCCACTCTGCCTGGGATTCCAGCTCTGCTCCTGACATCACTGTCCATATATGGACAGAGATGTCAGGGGCAACCCCAGAGCTGGAGTCCCAGGCAGAGCGCTAGTAGGCTCTTCCTGGGACTCCAGCTGTGCTCCTGACATCACTGGGACTCTTGCTCTGGGGAAGCCCCTGACATCATTGTCGATGTATGGACAGCGATGTCAGAGGCTTCCCCAGAGTCCCGGAGCAGAGCCGATAATAGCGCTCTGCCCGGGACTCCGCTCTGGGGAAGCCCCAGACATCGCTGTTCATATGTAGACAGCGATTTCAGGGAATTCCACAAAGTCCAGGAGCAGAGCCGACACCAGCGCTCTGCTCCGCTCTGGGCAAGACCCTGACACACTGTCCATATATGGGCAGCGATGTCAGGGAATTCCACAGAGTCCCGAAGCAGAGCCTGTACTAGCGCTCTGCCCGGGACTCCGGCTCTGGGGAAGCCCCAGACATCGCTGTTCATATGTGGACAGCGATGTCAGGGAATTCCACAAAGTCCAGGAGCAGAGCCGACACCAGCGCTCTGCTCCGCTCTGGGCAAGACCCTGACACACTGTCCATATATGGGCAGCGATGTCAGGGAATTCCACAGAGTCCCGGAGCAGAGCCGACACCAGCGCTCTGCCCGGGACTCCGGCTCTGGGGAAGCCCCAGACATCGCTGTTCATATGTGGACAGCGATGTCAGGGAATTCCAGAGTCTCGGAGCAGAGCCGATACTAGCGGCTCTGTGTCCCGTGGGCCGCAGATGACAGCCCCAGGGGCGTGCTTGAGACCCCTGGTCTAGACTGATACATTGCTGCAAACTACCCGGGACCTGTGCAGAGCACTGTCAAGACTGATACATTGCTGCAAACTACCCGGACCTGTGCAGAGCACTGTCTAGACTGATACATTGCTGCAAACTACCTGGGACCTGTGCAGAGCACTGTCTAGACTGATACATTGCTGCAAACTACCCGGGACCTGTGCAGAGCACTGTCTAGACTGATACATTGCTGCAAACTACCCGGGACCTGTGCAGAGAACTGTCTAGACTGATACAATTGTCTCCACTACTCAGCTGTGCGAGCAGGACTAGGTCTGTAGGGGTTTTCAGTCTCTGAATATATACATTAGCATTCTCATTCACTGACAGCAAACTCAAATTTGGAAAGTGGTTTGAATTTGAAAAAGTCTATTAGAAAGTTGTTAAACTTTTCATTTCTGCAGGGGCGAAGCATTATCCCCCTAAGGCCTCATGCCCACTTCCGTTTTTTTTACGGCTAGCACCCGGACCCATTTATTTCAATGGGGCCATGCACACTTCAGTTTTTTTGACGGTCCCGTTGTCCCGTTCCGACAAAAGTAGAGCATGTCCTACTTTAATCCGAGATTTCGTGACCGTGAGGCCCATACAAGTCAATGGGTCCATAAAAAAAACCTGAAGGCACACGGAAGGCATCCGTGTGTTGTCCGTGTGTAACGGAGCCGTTGCCTAGCAACGGCCGTGGGGCAGAGATAAACATAGAGACAGGTATTGCACTACACTAAATCGGCAGCCCCTTCTCTCTATCCAGCCCTGATAGAGAGAAGAGGCTGCTGATCAGTGCTGGAACGCAGTGATCGAAAGAATAATAAGTTCATACATACCCCGGCCGTTGTCTTGGTGACGCGTCCCTCCTTTGACATCCAGTCCGACCTCCCTGGATGATGCGGCAGTCCATGTGACTGCTGTCAAATGGTCTAAAACGTCATCTCAGGAGGCCGGACTGGAGGAAGAAGCAGGGAGTTCTGGGTATGTAGTAACTTTTTTTTTTTAATAAAACAATCTATATTGTGAGCGCCACGCATGGTATTGACTGTCCAGCGGTAGTCCCTGTCCAGGGTGCTGAAAGAGTTAAGGGGCTGCACTGATGAGCAATAACTCTTTCAGCTCCCTGGACAGTGAATAGCATGCGCGGTGCTCACAATATCGTGTACATAGACACATGGATTCGTGAAAACGGTGATGGAAGTGTGCATGAGGCCTAAAACCGGACAATGTATTTAGCTCAAACCTACTCCACCCACTCCCCCCCACATTGTAAAACTTCGACATCAGGCTGCGAAAAACGGTCCGAGTGTCGGCTGGATTTTCTGGCCCGACCACGGTGCAGGTGAACGGGACTCCTGGCATCAGACATTTTATGATGCTCGAAGTCTCTGCCTCCCCACGGAACTGCTGTCCTGTACTTTATCATTTTGTTCAGTTCAGTTCCGTGGGGAGGCAGAGACTTCGAGCATCATAAAATGTCTGATGCCAGGAGTCCCGTTCACCTGCACCGTGGTCGGGCCGGGCAATCCAGCCGACACTCGGACCGTTTTTCGCAGCCTGATGTCGGTCGTGTTACACTGGCGTGCGGGGGAGCACAGGTGTGAGTGTAACCTCTGCACCACCTATTGTTATACCCCCATTATTTCCCAGTTTGAGTGACGTGTTTACTTGAAGGGTAATTCCAGAGCCATCATCCATTACACATAAAATGGGTCAGCCATGTTGGATTTTCTGTCACGGGATTCTGACCATTTGTGATGAAGAACGATGGTTGAGCAAAAACAGGTTCCAGGTAAACTCCATAGAACCCAGACTGACCAGTCAGAACAAAGGAGACTGAATCACTCGCAGTTTTACCGTGAATTGGCACGAGTCCAGAGCTAGCACAGATGAAGCTCAATGACACTGAAAAACCGGGGAAATTATTGGCAAAACCTCATGCGGTACTGGGCCAGGCACGAACCGCGCCTCCACTGCAACGTGTGAATATACCCGTCATAAACCGCAGACCGACTCCCAATGCCGTGCAGTGCCGGGAGCGTCAGCCAGTGTGTTGGAGGATTACAGAGGTCTCTCATTCTCTATCTAAACTCCGCTGAGATTACTACAAGCGCGGGGTTACGCTCTTAAATCTCTAATCTTTCAATTGCTTTGTGCAACGAGAGAACGCAGCGATTGTGATTAACTCCTGCACTGCACAAGCATTTTTTGCTTGGATTAAGTGGCAGAAGGCCGAGGATGACCAGGCAGTAGAAGAGTTAATATTGCAGTAAATCAGATGTTTCTAGAGCACAGACAGGATTACAGGAAATCCCCAATTCAAAAGGTTTTGTAATTGCAAAGGGTTTAATATGGTGGAAGAGGTAAACGAGAGGGAGCGCCACCCAATGGCGAAGCACAGAATAGGGGGGACTATTCAGGATGACGCACGAAAGCTGAGAAATGAGAACGGACACTGGGGGTGGTGGGAGGGAAAATCACATCTTACCACTAAATACCCCAAACTAGATCAGTCACAACGACTGGGAGAATTAAGAAAATCCTTCATTAGCTGCCAATTCCTACACATTTACTTCTCCCACCCTTGTGTCCATGCTCTACCCTTAAACGTCCAAGGGGTTAACCCTCCGATGCACAATACCCCATTAACCAGATGAAATCACGCAGCGCTCTACGCTCCGGCCTCCACGTGCATCTTATCAGCTTATCATGAATGTCCGCTCCAGGGGCCGCGGGATTAGAATGGAGTGGAGAGACGCGGCTGGCTGCTTTGTGAAATTAATTGGAAAATAGCTGCCTGGGGTAAAGATCCGGCCCAGCCGGGGGCCGTGCAGCAATACTGACCAGTCCGGGACTCGTGGTGCAGTGTCGTTCTCAATCCATGAACAGCCTACAGACCCCACCCTGAACTAACACGACTGCAGCCTCCGAACTGGACGTGTGTTCCCTACCACTGCCCCTGCGCCATCTCCATCAACAGCTACACTCCCCTCCTGCACCACCACGGCCTACTCTTCATGGCGTTTTTGATGGAATCTGTGACCGCGGCTACTAATAGAGCCTGAAACGCAGATGTGAACAGAGACAAACCCTAAACCTCTGCACATTCTCCCAATCATGCTGCAAAATGTAAGCAGATCTGCAAGTCAACGCAAGCAAAGTACCACTCCTCGCCATGTTTGCTGGGACGTGTGACAGCCGCTCAGTACTACTTCTCTTGCGGTGTTTGCTGGGACGTGTGACTGCCGCTCAGTACTACTTCTCTTGCGGTGTTTGCTGGGACGTGTGACAGCCGCTCAGTACTACTTCTCTTGCGGTGTTTGCTGGGACGTGTGACAGCCGCTCAGTACCACTCCTCGCCATGTTTGCTGGGACGTGTGACTGCCGCTCAGTACTACTTCTCTTGCGGTGTTTGCTGGGACGTGTGACTGCCGCTCAGTACTACTTCTCTTGCGGTGTTTGCTGGGACGTGTGACAGCCGCTCAGTACTACTTCTCTTGCGGTGTTTGCTGGGACGTGTGACAGCCGCTCAGTACTACTTCTCTTGCGGTGTTTGCTGGGACGTGTGACTGCCGCTCAGTACTACTTCTCTTGCGGTGTTTGCTGGGACGTGTGACAGCCGCTCAGTACTACTTCTCTTGCGGTGTTTGCTGGGACGTGTGACAGCCGCTCAGTACTACTTCTCTTGCGGTGTTTGCTGGGACGTGTGACAGCCGCTCAGTACTACTTCTCTTGCGGTGTTTGCTGGGACGTGTGACAGCCGCTCAGTACTACTTCTCTTGCGGTGTTTGCTGGGACGTGTGACTGCCGCTCAGTACTACTTTTCTTGCGGTGTTTGCTGGGACGTGTGACAGCCGCTCAGTACTACTTTTCTTGCGGTGTTTGCTGGGACGTGTGACAGCCGCTCAGTACTACTTCTCTTGCGGTGATTGCTGGGACGTGTGACAGCCGCTCAGTACTACTTCTCTTGCGGTGTTTGCTGGGACGTGTGACAGCCGCTCAGTACTACTTTTCTTGCGGTGATTGCTGGGACGTGTGACAGCCGCTCAGTACTACTTCTCTTGCGGTGTTTGCTGGGACGTGTGACAGCCGCTCAGTACTACTTTTCTTGCGGTGATTGCTGGGACGTGTGACTGCCGCTCAGTACTACTTCTCTTGCGGTGTTTGCTGGGACGTGTGACAGCCGCTCAGTACTACTTCTCTTGCGGTGTTTGCTGGGACGTGTGACTGCCGCTCAGTACTACTTCTCTTGCGGTGATTGCTGGGACGTGTGACAGCCGCTCAGTACTACTTCTCTTGCGGTGTTTGCTGGGACGTGTGACTGCCGCTCAGTACTACTTCTCTTGCGGTGATTGCTGGGACGTGTGACAACCGCTCAGTACTACTTTTCTTGCGGTGATTGCTGGGACGTGTGACAGCCGCTCAGTACTACTTTTCTTGCGGTGATTGCTGGGACGTGTGACTGCCGCTCAGTACTACTTCTCTTGCGGTGTTTGCTGGGACGTGTGACAGCCGCTCAGTACTACTTTTCTTGCGGTGATTGCTGGGACGTGTGACAGCCGCTCAGTACTACTTCTCTTGCGGTGTTTGCTGGGACGTGTGACAGCCGCTCAGTACTACTTCTCTTGCGGTGTTTGCTGGGACGTGTGACAGCCGCTCAGTACTACTTCTCTTGCGGTGTTTGCTGGGACGTGTGACTGCCGCTCAGTACTACTTCTCTTGCGGTGTTTGCTGGGACGTGTGACTGCCGCTCAGTACTACTTTTCTTGCGGTGTTTGCTGGGACGTGTGACAGCCGCTCAGTACTACTTTTCTTGCGGTGTTTGCTGGGACGTGTGACAGCCGCTCAGTACTACTTCTCTTGCGGTGTTTGCTGGGACGTGTGACAGCCGCTCAGTACTACTTCTCTTGCGGTGATTGCTGGGACGTGTGACAGCCGCTCAGTACTACTTTTCTTGCGGTGATTACTGGGACGTGTGACAGCCGCTCAGTACTACTTCTCTTGCGGTGTTTGCTGGGACGTGTGACAGCCGCTCAGTACTACTTTTCTTGCGGTGATTGCTGGGACGTGTGACAGTCGCTCAGTACTACTTCTCTTGCGGTGTTTGCTGGGACGTGTGACAGCCGCTCAGTACTACTTCTCTTGCGGTGTTTGCTGGGACGTGTGACAGCCGCTCAGTACTACTTCTCTTGCGGTGATTGCTGGGACGTGTGACAGCCGCTCAGTACTACTTCTCTTGCGGTGTTTGCTGGGACGTGTGACAGCCGCTCAGTACTACTTCTCTTGCGGTGTTTGCTGGGACGTGTGACAGCCGCTCAGTACTACTTTTCTTGCGGTGATTGCTGGGACGTGTGACAGCCGCTCAGTACTACTTCTCTTGCGGTGTTTGCTGGGACGTGTGACAGCCGCTCAGTACTACTTTTCTTGCGGTGATTGCTGGGACGTGTGACTGCCGCTCAGTACTACTTCTCTTGCGGTGTTTGCTGGGACGTGTGACAGCCGCTCAGTACTACTTCTCTTGCGGTGTTTGCTGGGACGTGTGACAGCCGCTCAGTACTACTTCTCTTGCGGTGATTGCTGGGACGTGTGACAGCCGCTCAGTACTACTTCTCTTGCGGTGTTTGCTGGGACGTGTGACAGCCGCTCAGTACTACTTCTCTTGCGGTGTTTGCTGGGACGTGTGACAGCCGCTCAGTACTACTTTTCTTGCGGTGATTGCTGGGACGTGTGACAGCCGCTCAGTACTACTTCTCTTGCGGTGTTTGCTGGGACGTGTGACAGCCGCTCAGTACTACTTTTCTTGCGGTGATTGCTGGGACGTGTGACTGCCGCTCAGTACTACTTCTCTTGCGGTGTTTGCTGGGACGTGTGACAGCCGCTCAGTACTACTTCTCTTGCGGTGTTTGCTGGGACGTGTGACAGCCGCTCAGTACTACTTTTCTTGCGGTGATTGCTGGGACGTGTGACAGCCGCTCAGTACTACTTCTCTTGCGGTGTTTGCTGGGACGTGTGACAGCCGCTCAGTACTACTTCTCTTGCGGTGTTTGCTGGGACGTGTGACTGCCGCTCAGTACTACTTCTCTTGCGGTGTTTGCTGGGACGTGTGACAGCCGCTCAGTACTACTTTTTCTAAACACACAAAAACAATCCTTCTGCCTTGACATTCCCGTGAATGCGGAGAGCCTGAAGATGTGGCAGGTTTAGAGGTAATGCACACGGTGACACCGGCCACAGCTGGTGAAGAGAACTTATAAGAGGGGAAGTTAATCGGACTCAGCAGGTGGGCCGAATGAGAAAGTCAATTTACTAGAAGTGTGAGGCGAGGACGCTGCATTGTACACACATCAGCCCTTGTGGCCACTTGTTTACATTGGGCATTATCCCATCATTAATCTCAATAACTCTTCTTCTTTATGGCCAATAAAGAGTCTGCCGAGCGATGACAGATCCCACAACAACATAGTGTTTGGAATGGAGGGAATTGACACCACTAGAGGGAGCAACGAACCAGCAACTCACAGGGACAAAGGATGAGGTCATCCAATGAGTAATATCAGAAGTGTCTCATAAAATCCAGGAGAACGTCGTCATGAGAGAAGATTTAACCTATGCAGAAAAACTAACACAAAGGCTGACGGTATAAATCACAGCCCTCCACTTCACAACTACTCCACCCAAACCCCCCCCTGCTTCCCCCATCTGGTCTAGACCTATAGCGGTGTGTATCCTGAGCTACTTGGCTCATGAATAGAATGCAAGAACTAAAATGAAGACTGACAAAGCAGTAGGTGAGAGGGAGCCAGGTGGGAATGTAACTCTGCGTTACAGGGCTGAATTCTGTCTCGTGTAGGGTATATGGAAAGCTCGGTGACCGCTTCTATGGGTGTTGTAATGGCTGCCAGCATCGCCCAGCAACTTTAAACCGATATTAACTTTTCAAAATACTTAGAATAAAATCAATAGTGCAAGCGAATATAAGAGAGAGACACGGACACAGATGCTACTGCATCTTCCTATAAGTGTTATATCTCACCCTAGTGCTGGATTCACAGCTACACTGCTCATTACTGCTGTATGATGTACAATGGGCTGCCGAGATAGATAGATATCTCTAAGTAGCAGAATAAAGGATATATGTGATGTATACAGTGTACAGAAGACATAATAGCAGTTAGGCTCCACTCAATAGGTCAGGGAAAGCTAAGAATTAGAGACAGAGCCTGTAGCAGGGAAATCTGGTAAAAACACATGCAGAATAATAGTCATATAATGGCCAGAAATAGTATTATTTCTCAAGTACACACATATGACAACTAATACTGGAAAAAGTCCCCAGAAAGGTTAAATACGCTTTAACTGTGACACTGCGGTGGAAACGCAGCATTACACATCATCTCACTAAGATCAATGCATTGAGTCCTCCGCGGCAATAGCCTCTCTGCAGCAGCTCTCCGCTCTGGCTTCTAGAGAGGACTCCCCTCCATTACTCAAAATTCCCCTATAGGATATTTTAAAAGGTGCTAACACATTCCTGCACTACTCCAGTTATGTGGGTAAAGTGTAACAATCAGGACCCTGTGCTCGATGACTGCATTAGAGAGGATCCAGGGAGACGAAACCCCTCACAGTGGGCACTCTACACAAGTGCTCTTTACGCTGCTTTAGGGAGGATTTTTAGAAACAATACGAAATAAAAGCACTTGACACTCAGCTAGGAAAGTCTGTACGAGGTCCTGAGAGAGGAGGAGAGGGAGCAGGGAGAAAACGAAAGATCAACAGCATGTCGATCAGCACTCATTTCCTTCACGGAGAAATCCTCGGAATGCATGTAGACGAGCGATCATTGGTCCCCATGCATCTTGTCAGCAGCTCATCCCTTGTTTACACCGGAAAATGTGCTGCAGGCAGGCGACCATATTTTGGGTCGCAGTAAAATATCAGATCACCTGACAATCGCGAGTTTACTACTGGTTTGTCGGGTGATTGTCATATGAGCGCACATTCGCCGGGTCATTGGCCCATGTAAGGCTTCGTTCACATCTGCGCTCGGGCTCCGTTCTGACGTTCCATTTGAGCTTTCCGTCAGAATGGAGCCCTGACAGACACAAACGGAAACCACAGGTTTCAATGGTGACTGGTCCGGTGCCAATGGTTTCCGTTTGTCTCCGTTGTGCGGGGGTTCTGTCGTTTTGACTAAATCAATACTGTAGTCGACTGCGCTACTCATTCCGTTAAAACGACAGAACCCCCGCACAACGGAGACGAACAGAAACCATTGGCACCGGATCCGTCACCATTGAAACCTATGGTTTCCATTTGTGCCTGTCAGGGCTCCGTTCTAATGGAAAGCTCCGATGGAACTTCAGAACGGAACCCGAGCGCAGACGTGACCGAAGCCGAAAAGAGCCTTAACACGGGATCCGATCATTATCTGAGCAGTGGGCGTATCTTATGTACAGCGATCAGTTCAGAGTGTAAACTGTGATCAGAAGTAAAATCACTATTATGGGACAGACAAGGATTTGCCATGCTGTTCCCCATTCTTTTCTTTCCTACATTACGTCTGCAGGTAAATATGGAGCTTAGATAATAGACAGGGCGTCTGATCGGGGTCAAGATGCTGCCTCATTGGGTGATCTGCACTGGATAAATGTAAAGTGCATCAAGACCGAAACACTAAATGACAAACACCCCCCTACATGACGCGACAGGCAGATGCACTAACAAATGAAAAGGGATTCTTATCATCAATCTAGAAAGCTTCAGATACGTAGGAGAACCACTAATTACACCCAACAGAATAAGAGAACCACAGCCCGGATGTTCTGCCAATTATATCCCCCAGGTAAATATACTGGCACACCTACCTCACCTCATACATTGCAGACTCATGGTTATGATGGGATCCAACTAGAAGTGTCAAATAAATCCCCCCACCGCTATATGTAACACTACAAGTAGCCCCAGGACATTGTACAGACCAACAGGGGGTGAGTGCCGGGTGTTCTTACAGAAGAGCGCAACGGAGGAAAAGAAATGCTAAAAACTTCTTTATTAAGTGACGTCTCTCTGATTAAGGAACTTTAAAATGACTATGTAAACCTGTGGTCTTTTTTTATTTTTATTGAAATGTATTTAATTTTGGGCTAAAAACAATGTTTTGTAATTGACTTATTTAAAAAAAAAAATAAAAAGAAGAAAGAATCACTTATACTTCGGCAGCTTCTATGTATCGCAGTACATACAAGCTGCAGAAAGCCGTTCTGAGCCGAATAAGTCAGTAAGCCGACGGCCCGTCTGACAGCGGCTGCTGAGCGATTTTCTAAGCTTAGTTCTGATCCAGTCTAAGTAAATCTTTTTGTGTTTCAATGTCTCACTTTTAAAGCTGATCAGCCTCTAGATGTAAGAGTCTTAAAAACGATGAGACATCGAAACACAAAAAGGGGGAGTTTATTTTCGCTTTTACGTCAGTCTTCTGGTGTAGAAAAGTCACATTTTGCGCAAAACAAGCCAACTTTTGAGCCATTTGCGGCACTTGAAAGTGGCTTAGAACTATTCATTATACGATTATGTGTTATTTAAATAAAACTGAAACGCCCTCTAAATTTCTGTATTCACATGCATGTATTTAGGCAGTGACGGACCGGGTACCCGAGGCCCACTAGAAGAAATTATTCAAGTTTGTTCTTACTGGGCTTCATCTAGCGGCTTTTCACACTTGCTGTATAGGAACCTGGACCCACTGGAGGGGACTCGTGGGTCAGTCCGACTCTAAATCCAGAGAATTATGATGTGTCCTGCACAAATTTGTAGGTTTATATAATATCACATCTAATATCTGCTCACCTCGCTCACAGGTTCTTCCCCAGTGTCCTGTGCCCGTACAATCGCACACAAACCGGTTCCAGCCGTCCCTACAGGCAGCACTGTTCTTGCAGGGATAACTATCGCACTGTTTGCCACTCATCCTAGAGCAAGAAGATTTCACTCCAGCTGCATTCTGAGCTTCTGCCAGCTGCCGAATATTCTTACTGCGCCCGTCGATGAACAGGTCACGGATACAGCCAACATAACCATAGTTCAGCATGGCTGTCCAGAGCTCAGTGGGCAAGATCAACCCTGCCCGATTCTCTGGAAGACCGCCCAGATACATGTCCCCTTCTAAGTCCAAAATCTCGCTCTCACCGCTGGCAGTGAATGGAGTGCGTTTGCTATTAACGGAGATCGTGCCTGCAACGGAAACAACAGAAGCCACCTGTTAATACACCGGATTACACCTGTGAAGTAAAAAAAAGAAGAAGAAATAGTAAAATCTAAAAACCTGCAATAAAGAAAAAGAACCCCGGAATAATGAGAAATGTCAGGGGTCTCCACTCATCGGTTTTCAGTATCTTGCAGTGTCCCTTTTACCCCCAGTGAAAAAAGCTGATGGACGGGGGGCCCCGCGGCTCGTGTATGGCCACAGCGAACTTCAGGCTGAGCTTATTGCGATGTCATTGCTGGAGGAGCAGCACACACATTATATATATATATCGGTAGGAGAGGGGCCGCGTGCCAGCGCCGGGGACCGACCTCCGTCTAATGATTTGTAACCTCTTTAGTGTATTTACACCCCCGTGTTGTGCAGGGATAATTCAATCAATCTTAATGACTGAGAAGGAACAATCTCCACACATCTTAAATGTCAAGAGTGTTTTCAATATAAAGGTTAACACAACAGGGAGGTGGATGAATCCAGAGCGCCGCTCTCTCTGCTGCTTCATCAAATAGACCGACCCTGTGCGGATACCACAATGTGTGAATGCGCTAGACACACTGGCACGCTTCCATCCATACAGCGGCTTATACATCGCGGTGCCAGTACTGAGAATACAACATGTCATTTATCTCAATAGTTGTCCATCACGTGGAGGGTGCAGGGTGGTCCCAAATAATGATTTACTCGTCTACAGAAGATCTGGCCACATAGGATCATTCTCAAACATCCCTCCTGGTCATCGGCCAATCAATGGTTTTAATCTTTCTGAACAATGACAGAATAGATCATCATTTTGATCTGCAGTTTGTGATTTTGTGACTATAATATGTATTATATGATGGGATCGGCTGAATGGCCATTATAAGAAGTGATTATTACATTTATAGGGACGATTAGTCATCCGTCAGTCGGCCACTTTCACTCTCATGCATATTCTCCTCTTTATCCAGCCATCGACATTAGAAACTTCTCTGGGGATCTGCAGATAATCTATTATGTATGGTGACAGTCTGCCTGTCCCCCCACATCTCCCATTGAGGGGAAGAGGAGATCAGAATAAAATGGAGATAAGCAGCATTAGAGGCGCCTGGGAGCCATTTATCTCCCCATAATATACAGCTTAGTTCACACCTGACGGAAAATAGATCAGTAAATAATATTGATAATGCGCCATTTCACTGTACAAAGAGGTGAAGGAAAGGTGATCTACCTGATCGGCCGTCCCGCTGGATGTCCACGTGACACCACTCGCCATCATTGGCCTTCTTGCTGGTGGCTTTCACCTTGATTGTCCCTGAGCCCATGTCTAGCAGGAGATACAGATGACCGTCCAACAACTCCACGGCAAAGAAGTCAACCTTTGTATTTTTTTGGCTCCTGACATCTTTCCTGTCCTGCGGCTTCCCATGTGTAAAGAGGATGAGGCCGTTGGGCTCTGTGGTGCGGAAATCAAAGGATATGGAGCCCATGCGCTTAGTGTTCCACTTGGGCAGGCTGATAAACGCCTCGGGACTCTCAAAGCTGATGGGGTCCAGAGTAGCGACGTTCTCACACTTGAAGACCACATCTCCGTAGATCTTCATTTTTGTGTCTCCAATCCTGGCTAAGCGTGAAAGCTCCAAGCGAATGTCATTGTTCTTATAGACAACCTGCAGGGTGGAAAAGGGGGAAACATGAGACAAGAGCTTCAAGAGAGCAAAGCTCCAGTCTAAATATCAAGAATGTCCCCCATGTGGCCTATAGACGGGAGAGCCATCAACATCCTAAGAGAGAGCACTGTACGGGGCAGACTGAGCGGACAGGCAAATGAATAATGCCACATTACAAGGCAACAGAGAGGGCCAACATGCCCCTCTTAGTTGCCTTGATCAGGAACTTGGCATGAGTGCACTAGAGAGCAGCGGTGACAACACGGAGACTGCAGCCTATCCATCACTAGAGAGCAGCGGTGACATAACTGAGACTGCAGCCTATCCATTCACTAGAGAGCAGCGGTGACATAACTGAGACTGCAGCCTATCCATTCACTAGAGAGCAGCGGTGACATCACTGAGACTGCAGCTTATCCATTCACTAGAGAGCAGCGGTGACAACACAGAGACTGCAGCCTATCCATTCACTAGAGAGCAGCGGTGACAACACGGAGACTGCAGCCTATCCATCACTAGAGAGCAGCGGTGACATCACTGAGAATACAGCCTATCCATCACTAGAGAGCAGCGGTGACATAACTGAGACTGCAGCCTATCCATTCACTAGAGAGCAGCGGTGACATAACTGAGACTGCAGCCTATCCATTCACTAGAGAGCAGCGGTGACATCACTGAGACTGCAGCTTATCCATTCACTAGAGAGCAGCGGTGACAACACAGAGACTGCAGCCTATCCATTCACTAGAGAGCAGCGGTGACAACACGGAGACTGCAGCCTATCCATCACTAGAGAGCAGCGGTGACATCACTGAGACTGCAGCCTATCCATTCACTAGAGAGCAGCGGTGACATCACTGAGACTGCAGCCTATCCATTCACTAGAGAGCAGCGGTGACATCACTGAGACTGCAGCCTATCCATTCACTAGAGAGCAGCGGTGACATCACTGAGACTGCAGCCTATCCATTCACTAGAGAGCAGCGGTGACAACACAGACTGCAGCTTATCCATTCACTAGAGAGCAGCGGTGACAACACGGAGACTGCAGCCTATCCATTCACTAGAGAGCAGCGGTGACAACACGGAGACTGCAGCCTATCCATCACTAGAGAGCAGCGGTGACATCACTGAGACTGCAGCCTATCCATTCACTAGAGAGCAGCGGTGACAACACGGAGACTGCAGCCTATCCATTCACTAGAGAGCAGCGGTGACATAACTGAGCCTGCAGCCTATCCATCACTAGAGAGCAGCGGTGACATCACTGAGACTGCAGCCTATCCATTCACTAGAGAGCAGCGGTGACAACATGGAAACTACAGCCTATCCATTTACTAGAGAGCAGCGGTGACATCACTGAGAATGCAGCCTATCCAGTCACTAGAGAGCAGCGGTGACATCACTGAGACTGCAGCCTATCCATTCACTAGAGAGCAGTGGTGACATCACTGAGAATGCAGCCTATCCATTCACTAGAGAGCAGCGGTGACATCACTGAGAATGCAGCCTATCCATTCACTAGAGAGCTGCGGTGACATCACTGAGAATGCAGCCTATCCAGTCACTAGAGAGCAGCGGTGACAACACGGAGACTGCAGCCTATCCATTCACTAGAGAGCAGCGGTGACATCACTGAGACTGCAGCCTATCCATTCACTAGAGAGCAGCGGTGACATCACTAGAGAGCAGCGGCGACATCACTGAGAATGCAGCCTATCCATTCATTAGAGAGCAGCAGTGACAACACGGAGACTGCAGCCTATCCATTCACTAGAGAGCAGCGGTGACATCACTAAGAATGCAGCCTATCCATTCACTAGAGAGCAGCAGTGACATCACTGAGAATGCAGCCTATCCATCACTAGAGAGCAGCAGTGACATCACTGAGAATGCAGCCTATCCAGTCACTAGAGAGCAGAGGTGACATCACTGAGAATGCAGCCTATCCATTCACTAGAGAGCAGCGGTGACATCACTGAGAATGCAGCCTATCCATCACTAGAGAGCAGCGGTGACATCACTGAGAATGCAGCCTATCCAGTCACTAGAGAGCAGAGGTGACATCACTGAGAATGCAGCCTATCCATTCACTAGAGAGCAGCGGTGACATCACTGAGAATGCAGCCTATCCAGTCACTAGAGAGCAGAGGTGACATCACTGAGAATGCAGCCTATCCTTTCACTAGAGAGCAGCGGTATACTGTAAATATCATGGGTTCACTGTCACCAGCATTTCACCTATTGACGTCTCCTCCGCCCTCTCTGGCCGCTGCTGTCAAAAGTTCATTGCCGTTATCCATTCTCCAAAACTCCTCCAACCGTAAATAACGGTCTGCAAGCATTTTGCGCCTTTCATGGGAATAATCCGGCAGTCTTGCTCGTTCCCCTCCTTATGCCTGCAGTGAATGCCGAGATCTCGTCTGAGAGCGCACATGCGCCCGTCATGTATAATCAGACACTTTCCCTGCTTTGGCTGGGCCTCAGATCTAGTTACTGCGCGTGCACCAGAAGAGGACAAGGATGTGCGAGCGTGGGATTACTTGTGTGCTGGGGGGAGGCGAGGAGCTGTCAATCAAAAGTAAGGGTATGTTCACACACAAACTCAAAAACTTCTGAAAATACAGGCAAACCGCTCCTTCTTTTGAGTCGTTTTTTATGCCACTTGCGATTTTTGCAGCATTTTTCGCAGCGTTTTTTACGGCCGTTTTTGGAGCTGTTTTCAATAGTCTATGAAAAACAGCTCCAAAAACGTCCCAAGAAGTGACAGGCACTTATTTTTCGCGGCCGTTTTTTTACGTGGCTGTTTTCGCATTTGAAATCAATGGGCAGATGTTTGGAGGCGTTCTGCTTTCGATTTTTCAGGCGTTTACGGCCCGAAAAACGGCCGAAAATAGGTCGTATGAACATACCCTCAGGCGGTGGGGTTAAACTAGGAAAGGTTTGGGGAATGGAGATGTGACTCTTCTGCTCATTGGCATACGGCGCGGGAACAGTAAAAAACGGAATACTAGAGACAGAACTACTAGGAAGATAATTATAGGTGACAACATAAAAATGATGGTTCCTCCACCAGGTATTGCGGGGTTAATGGGTGAAATGCTGGGACAGGTTCCCCTGTGGTGAAGGACATTGGGGTAGTCTCCAGGTGTATCGGAGCTGACGCGGTGTCTCCACCTGGCTATTGTGACATGACTGTTCTATGCAGGGCTCTGGTGAGTGCGGGGTTAATGCTGGTGACACGTCGGAGACTGTTCTGCCTGTGATGAATATCTGGATGTGCCATAACTCCCCCCTGCACTCGCCCGCAGCAGCCGCCACATCTGCCGGCAGCCGCTAGTTAAATCTGTTTTAATTCTGCTAATTGCAATACATTTATTTGGATTGTCGGCACCTGCAGGTTCAGAATAATGTGTCTTTTTATGAGCTTTTGTGTTCTTACTCCTCACGCCCGTAGACCCCCCCTCTTTTCTTTAAAGGAGAACGCTCATCTAAAATATATTTAGAAATGTTGGATGAATTGTAATGAAATGCTCAGATGGAATGAGATTTAGCGCAGTCTTTTACATTTTCCTCTTATCTTATATTGTATCATCTGCCAACACCACATTCATTTCATGCATCAGTTTAGACAAGGATCTAGATTATATTGGTCCATTCTGATTCCCTGCCGGTTCCCCCCATAGTCTCCAGGCCTGAATTGCTCTAGAAAGTGATATGTCCTTGCAGCATCTGCGGAGTATATTTTTACTACTCAACAAACAAAGACGACAAATAATAATTAAGTAAACTCCAAAAAAATAACGTTTGTTCCAATAAGGCTTAGTTCACACAGAGTTTTTTGCCGCGGTTTTCGTGGCATTTTTTACTAGTGATTATTGAGGACCACGGGCAAAAAAAACACTGCGAAAAACGCTTTTTCTGAATGGATAGGTTGCATTCTCAGTGATGTCACCGCTGCTCTCTAGTGAATGGATAGGCTGCATTCTCAGTGATGTCACCTCTGCTCTCTAGTGATGGATAGGCTACATTCTCAGTGATGTCACCGCTGCTCTCTAGTGATGGACAGGCTGCATTCTCAGTGATGTCACCGCTGCTCTCTAGTGAATGGATCGGCCGCATTCTCAGTGATGTCACCACTGCTCTCTAGTGAATGGATAGGCTGCAGTCTCAGTGATGTCACTGCTGCTCTCTAGTGAATGGATGGGCTGCATTCTCAGTGATGTCACCTCTGCTCTCTAGTGATGGATAGGCTACATTCTCAGTGATGTCACCGCTGCTCTCTAGTGAATGGATAGGCTGGGAGAATTGCGGCCCCATTCATTTCTATGGGGCCATGCACACGACTGTGGTTTCCATGGCCCAGGAGCCTGGACCGCAGACAGAACGGACATGTCTTATTACGGGCGTGCTCCACGGTCCAGGCTCATAGAAAATAATGGACGCGGCCATGTGCACAGCCCGTGATTTGCTGGCGGCTCGCGGGTGATACTCCGCAGCCGGCCGACCCGAAAATCACAGCCGTGCACATGGCTACGGTCGTGTGCATGAGGCCTTAGAGTAGGATAACAGGACATTGGTATAATCTAACACTGCCCCAAGACCTTGTACACACCAGAACACATCTCACAAACTGCACCCGGATGTGCTACTCATGCAGACAACAGAATCATCCCAATGTCCTCCACCGCAGGCGGCATCCCCCTCAATGTTCTGTAGTGCTCCCCCATATACCCATTGCTTGGAGCTATAAACCACAAGACATCCACCACTGGTTATCTACATGGGATAAGACATAAATCCTATTAAATGTACAATGCAATATTGGGCTGATCACATTCTGGTCACTCACCTCCTTCAAGCAGCCCATGAAGTTGTTACTGACGGGGGACCCTGGTAAGTCAGCAGTACTGGGGCTTCCCCCGACATAGAAGAAGTCATCTGACCCCAGCATGGTGTAGTCCTCCTGGGTGTAACCGGTGGTAGTTAGAATCCCGTCCACTGATATAGTCACCTTATGGGGGAAAAAGCAACACGACATGATTCTGAGCGGTGTCTCAGCAGAGCAGGCGTGAGATCAAACCCTGGGCTTAGCGGAAAACAACAAACCACAAACACTTCTTTCATGGTCAAGTGGTCGGGTTCTGGATGATCATACACCTCATCCTCCCCAGCGGCTGACACCGGAAGGAAGATGCTCGAACCCAATGTAAGACCGACCCCCTACGATCCATCCATCAACTGAGCATTTCATGTTCAACTGGAGAACGTGAAGAGGAACATGCTGCCCGACTGACCTGCAAACACAAATACTTACCGCACCTCACAATACTGTGAGGGAAAAGTCCTGCACTCAGGGACCCCCTCATATGACTGAGAACTAATGTAAATGACAGGAAACAGCATGTGACCCCTCAGGTGCCCCTCCGGAATATGAAATGCCCGCTGAACACACGACCCATGTTTTATTCTTATAAAGGACGCAGAAAGAGGGCAAGACCGCCTGATGAGCAGCAGAAATTGGACATGAAGGTTTATTTATTGCTACCAAACGTAGTCGCGGTCATCGAGTCAAACCAATCCGAACACATCAATACATGACCTCTATAGTATCAACCACTGGGGACTGAAGCTTCTCTGATAAAACAGATGACTGAGACTGATCGCAGCAACTCAAGCTCCCATTCTGTAACCTACACCAGATCCCAAAAGGATAAAGTCTAAAGATTATGGGAGAAATCCTACAATGGAGTCAGGAGATTATTTCATTTCTACAGTCGGTAACACTGAATATTGGGCATCAGCCATTAAAACGGTCCAACAGAAAACCCGGCCTTGTTGACCAATCAGAGATCCGCATCCATCCAGTAGGCCTCGTGCACACGCTGCAGATTTTGCTGCAGATTTTGCTGCGACTGATAATCAGTTCCATTCATCTGAATGGGGTGGTTTCTACAATGTGTGCAGGGGCTTTAAACTGCTCATTTAAAGTGCTCTACGATTGGTTGATTTATCTGTTCGACAGTTTTGATGTTTTATTCTTCACATTGAAGGGTCTTCGTTGTTTAGTCGTCTTGCCCTCACCCTGGAAGTCCTTATACGAGGGGCATGTGTTCAGCCCATCAAATTGAATATGATTCTAAAGGAGTCCTAAGACAATAAACACGGACTCTAGAGACCCCCGAGGATACTGGTTTCGACCTTCAGTTGTATTGATCCTGTAGACATTCACAGCAACTCTTTATAGACCCTCAATCATATACACAGCCCACCGGTCCAACAAGACCCCACAAGTATGAAATGCCACAAGCCAACTTAGTCCACAATAAAGGGTTAATAGGGATTGGAGGCCGAAAGTTACAAAACATGGCAGGAAGGAGGTTTCACCATCTTCTACCCAATTATTACTAACCCTGAAACCCAAACAGAGAGAAAGGAAGAGCTTCGCAAGCACACAGGTCCTCTCCCCCAAATCTACAGGTCCTCAACCAACCAAGTGATGATACATGAGGGTGAAGGGCTCACAAGTTAGTCTGTTAGAAAGGGGAAGAGTGAGATGAGGTGGGAAGGTTGGAGTGCTGATCGGCTGTGGAGTCGGGAGCAGAGGTCTGTAACCCTGCAGGTAAGAAAACATACGACATGTCAGCGCGTGGTAATGATGGAGCTCAATCCGTCCTCGGGTACGGACAAGCTCGGGACTGCTGCAGAGATCTCCAGGACCTGCACTAACTCGTGACTACCTGAGACTACACAGCCCACAACTGAGGATTAAGATCTTACAGAAGATGAAGCTTTGGTTAGACGAGTCCTTACGCACATGGCCGTACTCCAGAACTGTGAGCTACGTATATGTAATCTGGCGTCCATAGAATACGAACAGCCCGTCCATGAGTAACATCACAAGAGAAAAAAAATTGCTATCAATAAAACCACTGACCTTTCATTTAAAAGCCTCCGAATTCACGAAAGTAACTCATTGTATTCTGTAATATATCAGCAGGGCACCGACATGTAGATTTACAGCGGAGTGCGCCAAAGTAGCAGCGTTTATAAGCACTTTTTGGTTGGGGGGGCAGGTCCTGAGGGGTCGGTTTAGTTAATTATTTTGTCAGTGACTTTTTGTTTTTATGTATTACATTTATCTATTAACAAGGATGGAGATAAATGTGCCTGGAATGGAGACAACGGAGTCACCGGGCTCGGGCGAGAGTCTAATCCTCCCCGGATCATTCCATTAACCTGCAGCAAAACGGACGTCCAAAAACAGACATTTAAAAAGCAAAATGTTTATTAATACAAAACGCATGAAAAAGGAGTCGAAAAAAGAACCGGACCGGATCCATTTTTAGGACTCATTTTTCATGCGTTTTGTATAAACGATATTAATAAACATTTCGCTTTGTAAATGGCTGTTTTTGGACGTCAGTTTTGCTGCAGGTTAATGGAATGATCCGGTGATGCGTGGCTTATACTCGGAGGGCAGTGCGGGTCACCTTATTATCATGGGTGGGCAGCTCATCATTGGGTAGATTCCCATATTCCACACGGGTAGGTCATATTTGTTGCAGAGATGTCTGCAACTGTCCCATGTATGGAACTCAATTTTCAGTAATATCTACCACGTGGGCATTTACCTGAATGCAGCCCCATATAATTTCTAAGGTAGAAGGAATGAGAGTTGGACAGTAGAGGACGATTTGTCAAAAACATCTTAATAGTTTAGTTATGTCGGAAGACCAATATATGAAAAAAAATCCAGACCTGCGTGGGCACATCTAAAATCAAGAGCGCTCTCCAGGCCTGCGCCAGCCCTCCAACCATCCTGACAAAATGGAAACACACAGCATGCAGAGTAATGGAGCTTATGAGGTGGCATCATATAGGGGCTCTCAGCCCATGGACCGCCACCCAGGAGACTGTCAGACATGGCCGCTAATAAATAAAGGACCAGTCCAACAAATGACATGAGGTACGAGGGGCTCCGGGGGGTCCAGGAGAAAGCTGGTAATTGGAAAAAATGAAAATGCCAGTAAGGAATATATCCGTCATGTATCTATAGCACAGACAGAATATTGATTTATTTCATGACGGACAAGGGGGTGAAATCAAAAGGAGACATTGAAGATGTGAAGAAAAAGAGAAAGGAAAAACCACACCGCAAATCCAGAGAATGAATTAGACAAATAAGAATGATATCTACCATACAATGTAGTTTGTTTACCATAGCGTGTCCAATGCCTGAGTGCTTTGCGGAAAAGTGAGGGGAAAAAAAAGCAAATTGAATAACTGTGAACAGAAGGGTCGTCAGATCCAACAACGGAAAATAAAGTCAAAATAAAAGAGAACAGATAAAACAAAGATGATCAGTTAGGGTGTTAGTACACTGTGGAGAGGAGCTGGTTAGTAGCAATGACACATTACATGAATGATTAGGGGTTAATCCACCAAGTATAGACTCCATGCTCCTGGCCCACCCCTCATTCTACGCACAGACCCCCCTCCGCACACACACAGCATCCGGGACTATCCTGTCACAGGTGACTCAGCAGCTCAGTCACGGCTTCCCCACACACCTCATACTTACGTTCCTTGTCCAGCTTATGACTTGCCAGAATGAGTCACCGTAACGTAGAAATCCTCCTCATCCTCACCACAGAGCTACGTTACCTCCCCATCGCCCCGTCCCCAGCGCCTCCAACATTCTGTGCATTTTGTAGCAGCCCCAATACCCTTATTTTTCTTTATTAAATACAGGTGAGTGGTCCCTGCCGGGGCACCGTGTGGTGGTCGGTGACTGAACGCACGTTCCGCTACAGTCCTATTTCATTCCGTTCATAACATGGCGGCTGCTGGGGCCCCCGGGACTCACCCGCCGGCAGCAGATATTCTCTTATCAGGACTGTACAGGCATCGATGATTAGATGGGGCTTCTAGATCAGTCCCGGCCTTTTCATATTCCTCTTTGTTGCTTCGTCTAGATCTCTACTCTACAATGACGGGATCTCTGCAGATAATCTGGATCCCTGCACACAGCTTGTAATTGACATGTGTTTGGTCCGCCGTGTCTCTGGAGGGGTCGGTTTCTGCAGAAAGTAATAGACGACCCCTCATACACGGCACGAGGAGGTGCAGGACCGGAGCTCGCTATGGTCTTACATTATACAAACCGTCTGAACGTAGAGTTCGAGGGACGCTGAAGATCAATGGCCTATGTATTGTAGAGGGGAAGAGTAAAACCATGGAGGAATCTCCTGCTACTTATTGTGCAGCTGACAAGGAGCCGGTGGGCTGCAGGGGGCAGAAATCACCCACAACTGGACCCTACAGATGCCATCATGTCAGGACCATGAGCGCCTCCTTAAGGCCCAGTTCACACAGAGATTTTTGGAGCAGTTTTTGACTCCGAAACCGCATGGGAAACGGAGCCAAAAATTGTCGCAATCGCCTCTCATTGATTTCTTCCAGCTTTTTTCACTGCCCGTGGCGCTCAATGGCGGTAGGTCGAAAAACACCGCAAAAACCGCTGCAAAGAAAGTGCAGGCAGGTCAAAATCTGCCTCAATATTCCTAAAAGAATTTTGAGGCAAATTTCTCTGCCTGCAAAAAAACTCAGTGTGAACAGGGCCTAACCCTTCCTAGGTAGATTTTTATTTATTTTTTTACATATTTGTATTGAAGTTTTTGTTTCATAAGACAGAATTCTACATATAAAAGGTCTCACAGATATCACCGATGTATTTTTAATCCTCGCTGATAAGAAACAACGTGGGACAGTGGACAAGACATTTGCTATTAGTAGTGTGATGCAGTGTGGAATAATAGTGCAAAGTGTGCGGCATCCCCCGACATGGTGCAGGCCTGTACTACAATACCGTGCAGCTACTAAATAAATCCACCGGATGGCGTGCCACTGATAAGCCACGCCTCTTTACCTGACACAACAAAAATGGTTGCCAGGAAATAGCATCAGGCTTAGTAAATGTGGCGCGCAGAACACCATATTGTAATATTCTATCCCCACCACAGGCTGTAAGTAGGGACTACATTTTACGTTTAAAACATGGATTCCAGCAAAGCCCCCCCCCCCCCCCCCCAGTGTCCCCTGTATTTCTGACCCTCTTTCTGCTCCCGTACCAGTTATTATACGGGAAATATAAAGGCATAACTCATTTTAGCTGCAGATGGTCTAACCTGGCGAGCGCCATCCCCTTCAGTGAGCCATTGTTGATGCGACCTCCTTACCTGGCGCAGGTTCCGAGTCACCTTGACGTCATGCCACTCGTTATCGTTGAATTTATCGTTGGCTGGCTCCACAATGGCCTCAAAGGCACCGGAGCCGAGATTGATGACCAATGAGACGGCTCCACCCTTTAGCGCCAGGTTGACGTAGTCTGCAGACTTGCCGGTGTGGAGGATGAGACCATTTCTCTGCCGGGTTTTGAAGGACAAGGTAATTTCATCGCTGCTGCTCTGGATTGGATTCTGGGACAGGTCGTAACATAAATACTCGGAGCCGCGGAATGTGGCCACGTTCTCCTCTCTCGCTGCAGGGGAAGTAGAAAAGTGGAGTTAGCACAGAACAAATCACCGGTTATTTTTCTGGTGGCGGGAACGATCAGACAGTACAGCACATCGCTGCAATAATGGCGTCTGTTCTAGTCACATCTCATGATAAAGGAGACATTGATAGAAAAACCTGGATCTACGCTGGGGGGCTGGCAATGCCCAGTCCTGGGGACACCGCATGCAGCCGTCATTCCAGAACATGGACACCCCCAAAGTGAAGAAACCCCCAGAAATAACACACCCACAATCATCACTCCAAACAAACCAGAACATCGCCTCCTCTCGTTAATTATAGAAGAACATTTTCCTTTTAGGTTCCATCCTGGAAAGCAGCGAGTCACATAACACTGAAGAATGGGAATGGGGACATGAGGGTCAAATAAAACCAAAATCTGTCAAGACTATAAGTGAAAAGCATGGAACGGAGGCGCAGACCCTGATAACCACCTCAGCTGCAGAAGTCACCACTCCGGAGCCCCCCAGTCTCAAAGTCTTTCCATCATTAGTAATCCAGCCGCCGTAGGGTGCAGCGGAACACATCTCAACCAGCAACGAAATGGTTAACACACTGCAGATCTTCTCTAGACATCTTTCGGATTATAAGGCATCAAATGTAGTAATTAAAGGAGTGGCTGTCGTATGTTAAAGGGGTTTGTGTGTGTAATAGGGAGTCATGGAGCCAGAACCCAACAGACTACAGCGACGAACACCTGAGCAAACTACTAAAAACTTGGATTGTTTAGGAAAACAGGAAGATCCAAAATCACCAAAGCCCAGAGCAAAGAACGGCTACAAAATATATTACGAAGTATTATCGGATGTGAGAAGCTTCCGCTCACAGAATACTGCACGCAGGCGGTCACGATTCCTCAAAATGTTACTCAATAGCAATTATTAGAATGGATTTCCAGCTCCCATATCACCAGGCTCCTGATTTATAGGTCACGTTATATACAGTAATTACCTATATTCTCTACCCGCGCCCCATCGTGTTCTCTACATAGCAGGTTACTGACGTCATTATAACATCGAGTACATTTCAGGATGGACGGCTGGATGTAGCCTGCACTATGGCACGCGCACCGCCGCCCTCACACCGTATCAAGGTCACAGCAATGGGTTGCATATATACGTTCTGTAACCTTGTGCCAGCTCCCGGCTTTTTTCCCATCATGCTCCTGTGTAATGTTTTACGTCTCCCCGCTCTCAGGCAGTCAGGTGCTCGCTCATTCCATGGAAAGGTTTCGCTCTCCCTCGTGGTAAAAGACATTCTGCGTCCATGTAACCTGCAGCCACGTCTCTACTCCTGCTAAAGTGTGCGATTACATCCAGAGTCCCATGGGAGAACTCAGGGGAAATGGAACACTTTAGTCTATTGGCCTCAGCGCACATAAACATGTAGTCAACCGGCCCGCAGGGAGCGAGCGGAGGGATAGGAGGGGGCGACAGATCGCTCACACAAGAAGCCCCCTCAGGCGCTCTAGACATAGCAACACAGGGAACAACAAATGGAAACACAGGACCTAGAAAAATGATTTCCCCTTTATAACACAGGACGTCTCACGGATAACACAGGATTACGTACGGGACCTGCAGCCACTAAATTAATGATCTATGAATTACAGTCTCCTGAGAATCTGCAGCCGCATCATAGACTTTAATGTCATGTTACCCAAATAAACAGAATGCAACCATCACAGTTCACCGGCCGCTCAGAACACGGGAACAGTCAACATGACCGCGGCGCCTCACCGCGCACTCAGGGACCATGCGGAGGACGGGCCAGGAACGACCAGTGTGAGGTGTGGAAGTGAATCACCATTGCCCGGATAGAAGCTGCTGGTCACTGGTCTATGGAGCCGCTGACCGGTCATACACAGACTCTGCCAGTCACAGCGGGTAGTGTATAGCCCCGCGTGCCCTGCCAGCATGTAGGTCCTGTAAGTAGAGGACAACGATAAGACGACTCCCCGAAAGAGGTCCTGAGTTCTGTTCCTTCCCCAGGGGACGGTCACTGGGGGGAGGGGGTGACCAGTAGACGGGACATTCTTCCCCTCCCCTCAGGACCATGAACAGTCTTCTAACTTTCCTCTGCAATCATCCTCCCTCCCCTATAGATCGTGCCCGCTATACTCAGCTCTGAATTCGGAATCACCCTTTAGAAATAAATGATATACTAGACAGTTTATAGGTCATTATATGGCGGGCAGGACACTTTGCTCTGTAATGAATGTAGAGAGGATGTCCCTTTGTTTTTGCACGGGTAAAACACGACCAGAACATTTACTCGTGTGAGCGGCGTCCAGGGAATACAAAGGGTTCTGCAGGGAGAGGATCTCTTCTTTCTACAGAGACCTCTCCAGCTGGACGAGACATTTTCAGATGGCGAGAGGAGGCGGCGATCTGTAAGACTCTTTGCTACACAATAAAGACTTGTTGCTCTGGTAAATGTGGCTAATCGAACATGGCTGTGCTTACATTAAGCTCTGCAGCAAATGCACTTAAGAATTGAGGGCAGGAAAACATCTCAATAGAAAAGCGGGCCGAGGTAGAGAGATGGAAGGGGGCAGGAGGGGACAGATACAGAACAACTGGCTGAAATCAACAGACAAATAGACGCTTAAATAGAGACATGGAAGCGGAGAGGCGTGCGCTGGAAAATGTACGGAGAGGTAAAAACATGTAAGACGGAGGTCACAGAGGACGACAGACAAGCAACGGAATATGAGAAGTCCACAAAGATGAATATTCCTGAGACTCTCTATACAAGTAGACCAGATCTCACTCATCTAGAAAGACTCAGGACGTGAGGAGACAATGACCGGGATCTGGTGAGATCTCACTCATCTAGAAAGACTCAGGACATGAGGAAACAATGACCAGGATCTGGCGAGATCTCACTCATATAGAAAGACTCAGGACGTGAGGAGACAATGACCAGGATCTGGTGAGATCTCACTCATCTAGAAAGACTCAGGACGTGAGGAGACAATGACCAGGATCTGGTGAGATCTCACTCATCTAGAAAGACTCAGGACATGAGGAGACAATGACTAGGATCTGGTGAGATCTCACTCATCTAGAAAGACTCAGGACGTGAGGAGACAATGACCGGGATCTGGTGAGATCTCACTCATATAGAAAGACTCAGGACATGAGGAAACAATGACCAGGATCTGGCGAGATCTCCCTTATCTAGAAAGACTCAGGACATGAGACAATGACTAGGATCTGGTGAGATCACACTCATATAGAAAGACTCAGGACATGAGGAAACAAAGACCAGGATCTGGTGAGATCTCACTCATCTAGAAAAGCTCAGGACATGAGACAATGACTAGGATCTGGTGAGATCACACTCATATAGAAAGACTCAGGACATGAGGAAACAATGACTAGGATCCGGTGAGATCTCACTCATCTAGAAAGACTCAGGACGTGAGGAAACAATGACCAGGATCTGGCGAGATCTCCCTTATCTAGAAAGACTCAGGACGTGAAGAGACAATGACCAGGATCTGGTGAGATCTCCCTTATCTAGAAAGACTCAGGACGTGAAGAGACAATGACCGGGATCTGGTGAGATCTCACTCATCTAGAAAGACTCAGGACATGAGGAGCACGATTTTAATAATGCCCCCAATATTGTGGGAGATCCATATAATGGGCAGAGGAATGAGGACGTCTCTATTATCCTGTACGCCCACTTTGATAGCTGTGAATTGCACATTGATCTTGGCGTCTCTGAACTGCTCTATAGAGTTTATTCACCATTACTGGAGTTTTTTCTGCTCCCCCTTCCGATGATCATTCTATTACCACTGGTTTGCCCTCTGCTGCCATTAATTCTCCCCCTTCTCTGAGATTCGTGTCCTCATCAGAACCCCCCCCCCCCCTTCTGTCTTTTTTTACCATTGATTCCATGCAGATATTGAAGCGATATCCCTACCAACACTGAGCCCCAAACCACGGACCATTTCCTAATTCTTCTAACTGGTTAGTTATCCAACAATAAATCTTCCCAATCATAAACCCAACAAAAACAAAAAAAATACGAAAAATAAAATCCAGGAGTTGTGGAGAAGGGAGGAATAGAAAAAATATGCAAAAACATAAAGTTTATCCTCCTACATTATAAAAGAGGAGATTCAGCTTTTTACAGAGGGTCTTTTCTTCTGTCCCTTCAAATTGCCCGATTGCCTTGAATAGTTTTTGGATTTGAACGATTACAAAATTTATATTAATACGTCACTTTTTCTCAAAAGCGCAAAGACCATGAATAGTCAGACGTCAGTCACTCTCCGCAATTGAAATTGTAAAACCAAAATTCTCTTTTTATCCACTTCACCAAAAGGGGAAATATCAATAGGGGAAACACGTATAGACACTTCAAACTAAGGTCCCAAGTGACTTTAAAATATTAATCAGACACACGTAAGAAAAAAAAAAAAAAAAAAAAAAAGGGGAGGGCGCCTGACTTTACCATTTTTGAAAACGAATGGTCAGATTGTAGTCCGCTCAGCTGACAAGGGTGGGGGTGATGGTTTTTGATCGGTCGGTTTTGGTTAGTCATTAAGAATTTTGCCTGACAGACAATACTATGGTTTTCCCTCAGATGCTTCCAAGGAATATTTGGGTCTTTATAAATCTTTTATCCAGTGCAATTACACAAAATTTCAGAGATGAGGAATTACTACCCGAAAACTAAATCAATCAATGTTCCTATTCGGGGTATGGAGTTTATGCTTTAACTCAAAATCCTCTTTTCAAGATAATATTTATCAACAGGTGAGATGTCGTTCAGTGGAGAATCTTTCACCCCAGCTATGCAAAGCTGTTCACGGAGCGATTAGAGTCCCTATTTATCACTCAGTCCCGTCAATTATCCAATGTCCTAAGTTTTTACAAACATTTTATAGACCATTTATTTTTCATATGGGTAGGGACCAGACAAGCTGAATTATTTGTTAAACAGCCAAATTTACACAACTGATGTCTTCATTTTACTCTTAACCATTGAATTTTCAGATCTGCAGCCACTTCCCTAAGTCGTTAAAGAATATCCCTTATGGACTGTACCAGAGTCAGGAGGAGCTGCACCCTTGATCGTGATTTTTTTTGATGCAATTTAAAATATTGGGTGACAGATTCCTTGATAAATATAATCCCAAATACTAAAAAAAAACAGCTTAACCGGACAAATGGACTCCTTGAAGGGTGTAAAAAAAAAAAAAAGGAAGGATCCAAACAGCCTGGGAACGGGGCTTCCAGTTTAAAATACAAACTTAATTCACAACATTTCATTGTGCCCAATTAAAAGTTGAGGAATACTGACCACACATTGGCCGAAAATAAGAAGTGACCCTGTACATAAGGAGATCTTGCCAGTAAAGCCAGGTATAACTTTTAGGAAAGGTAGGAATCTAGGAGATATGAAAGCCCCCAGTCGCTTGGAACCAGTGAATAGAAACAAAAACTGCATGTGTATTCCCACATCCCAAGCTTAATAGGTGCAACCCCCACGTGGCAAGAGACGTTGTGGTACGATAAATCACGGATGTAATATCTCATAGGAAACCTTTGAAATCAAAAGCTTCTTGAATTGTGCGACTTCCTTTGTAGTTTAGTTGTTGGAATGAAGTTGTTGACTACAATATGTCGGCCGTGCAATACAATCAGTACGATGAACAGACAACGTTATAATGCAACTTTATCCAGGAATCATTTAGTAGATAAGGATCCATCAGATCTAAAATGAACGATCTTAGAACATATTACAGATAATGGATATAATCAAGATCACAATTTCATCAGGAATAATTGGTGATTGTTATTTCTGGCTTTTCATGGGTTTGCATTCATTTGACTTATTGATCTGGTTTATGTAGGTAACGACCGCCTCCTGCACATTCTCATGGTGTCTGCGCAGCATTTCATATTTTTGCATCTGCATTAGGACTTTATTATATGTATCATGTCATGTTCCCTCTGATGTCACTTCAATTGATTCCAGGTTTATCATTTGGATCTTGCTCTGTTTTTACCTGATGAAGAAGTCAGATCGATAACGAAACGCACTGTAGGTTTTAACGAATATTTTATACTTCCCTTCGATTAGAACTTTTATCTGTGCAGTGGATTTCAGTGTTTGTAAAGAACATGGAGACGGTGACCATAATCTGGAGGGATCTCACTCCTCTACACTCAGGACATGAAGGGACAGTAGGTTTAGCTCTGGTGAGACCTCAATAGTCTCAACTATAATGGGGCACAGGGAGATCTTATAAGGGGGTCTTGGAAATGTCATCTCTGGACAACCAAATAACTTGGATTAGATAAAGGATGGACGTCAGTAAATGAAGATCAGATTGTATGAGGGCCGGTAACTAGAGGTCATGTCCCATCACACTGGATCTTTTACTGACACTGTAGAAGAGTGAAATGTAAACCCAGTCTGAAGAACAAATCACTCTCTTTCTGAGCAGAATCCCAATTTGAAGGCGGCTTCCACTTTACCAGCAACAAAATAATGATCTGATGTTGGGAAAAAAATCAGGTTATACCTTGAAGGAAAACGGATTACAACTTGAGCATTTCTAGCACCGTCATTGTCGCACAGCGCAGATCTCGCCCATATCGTCTGTGTCCTTGACAGCTGGAAGGGGACACATGCAGTACCACTCACTCACCAGCAGAGGGGCCCCTGCAGCAACATTTGCAATAACTATTCCAAAATAATGCTAAAAATAAATGACGCGTGGTACTACAAACAGCAGCACTGCCTCTGGGTGGGTCTGGGTGTGCTGCTTAAAGGGGCATCGCAAATTATCAAAAATTCAGATGAACCAAATGACGCCATGACTGGTGTAATGTTCCTACACATCTAATGAGGTTTTCTCTCCTGTAGATTAGGAGGCCAATAGAGCCTGCAGTGAATAATCGGTTATAATGCGCCAGCTGACTGCGGGGAACTTCCCAGTTACCATCTGTACAAGCAGAACTACTCCAAATGCACACTCCTAAAATCAATGGCTTTACCGGAGTACAACCAAAATACCAGAAAAGGAGGAAGACAAAGAGAATGTACAAAGATGAGGAGGGGAGAAAGAAGGGGTACAGGAAATAGGGGAAAATACTATAGAAGTTGTGTTACCCCCTTCCATCTTACACGTAGAGAGAGGAGGGGACCGGGGCAGAGGGTGGGCACCAGCATTCCCAACGCAGTAAATGGCAAAGTATCCAGTGCAACGAGCACAGCAATTTTCAGCGGGTAACATGGACCGACAAGCCAGTCACTATTAGGCATTATGCACGCGACTGTTGCCCATTTTGCAGACTGCAAAACAGATCTTAGGCCCCATGCACATGAACGTGCTTTTGCGGCCGCAATTTCCCCGAAAATCCACGGGAGAATTGCAGCCCCATTCATTTCTATGGGGCCATGCACACTACCGTGGTTTCCATGGTCTGTGCATGGCCCAGGAGACCGAACCGCAGAAAGAACGGGCAAGCCTTATTACGGCCGTGTTCTGCGGTCCAGCCTCATAGCAAATAATGGCCGCGGACATGTGCACGGCCCCTCGATTTGAGGGAGATACTCCGCCCCGGCAGACCCGAAAATCATGGCCGTGCACATGGCTACGGTGGCGTGCATGAGGCCTTAGTGGCTTTGTGTGCTGTCCGTGTTTCACACAATTACAATGAAAAAAAAAAGTGCTTGCGTGTGCATGAAAAACACTGGCCACACGCAAGGCACACTGATGTAAAAACGCAACACACAGATTTATGCACGTTTTTTTACGGAGTGAACTGGTCACGCTCGTGTAAATGTAGCCGAAGGGAGGTGGAGTGATAAAGTGACAATGGAAAACTCTTTCCTCCCTGATCATTCTGATTACTTTTGGAATTAGACAGAGGGGGAAAAGGCCTGTCCCAACACTGAGCTGGAGTGTGCATAGCTGGTGGATGATCTTCTGGGTTGAGAGAAAATATTTTTTGGACCATGCGGTTCGGTCTGGAAGCAAACAAGTCTACTGAAGGCATCCCCCATTTGTTGTAATTATCCCCGATTTATTGCAATTATCACCCATTTGTTGTAATCATGTTTTCAGTACGGGACAGTTCTGCAGCGAGGCAGGGACTCCTAGCGTCGTACAGAAGTATGATGCTAGGAGCCCGGCTCCCTGCACTGTGTTCGGTCCGGTACTTGCGACCTAAATACGTCCGTCAATTACGGACGTAATGACCTCGTGTGAACATACCCTTAGATGTTCCGCAGAAAGGGACAAGAGACGTCGCTCTACCAGACAGATGATAGTTTAAGGGTTCATCAAGGACCTTGACCTAATACCTCCTTGCTTGTTTTTTTATGCTCCCGCTGGTGTGTTGTCGGTGTATACGTTGCAGTTTTTTGAGCGATCAGATGTCTGTTCAAAACGTCAAAGAGCTCCTTGTAGTTCGAGGTCGTCGGTTTGAGGATCCTTTGGCGGAAGGAGTTAAAATGATCACCCCAACCCCAAGAACTTGCATCTGTGGGGAGATAAACTGTGGGCGAGGTAAGAGTTGTCTATATTATTCCACCAAAGAGACAACCTAGCACTGGAGGAGAAAGTGCTCTCCTAGCAGCGTGGACAGGGCGGCAGCTCTAGCTGAAGGTCTTACAGAATAATTGGATGCATCGGCACGTGCTGCTTTAGAAAGGGCCAGTAAGGAAGACAGAATCTGTTCCCTAGATGGTTTTTATTTTCTAATATGTACTTCAAGCTCGAAGATTCAGATCCTAAGAGAGCCTGTGGCGGCAATTCAGCGGCAGAGGATTCCCACGTTGAGGTAGAAGCCGCTATTACCATCAATGGGATCCTCATTTTTGCTATCAGGGCGTCTATTCTCGTGGCTCTATCACAGTCCTTCGTGTTCCCTGCTTCAAAAAGATACTTCCTCTTAAGGATTCTAGGAACCAAAGAATGGACGGGATTCTTCCACACTCTTAATTAGATTGGCTACAGTTTTATGAATCCGGGAGGTTCTCTGCCTTCCTGGCCCCAGAGGCTCAAAGACCGTTACATGAACAGACAGGGAATCTGGTCAGTATTCTCCGTTGGGAAAAGGGTCTTGCCCCAAATCATCATCTGACTTTAGTTCCCCAACTTTTTGGAAAGGCTCATAATTACTAGAAGTATCGGACAATCCTGTAAGTCCGGAAAAAGGACTGGGACGGTCATAGCCTTTAACCCCTTAAGGACTGAGCCGTTAGTTCATTTTAGTTTTTCACTCCCCGCCTTCCAAGAGCCATAACTCTTATTTTCCCGTTAATACAGCGGTGTGAGGCTTATTTTTCCGTCAGTGGCGCGGTGTGAGGCTTATTTTTCCGTCAGTGGCGCGGTGTGAGGCTAATTTTTTGCAGGAGGAGTAGTCGTTTATATTGCCACCACTTAAAATACCTTATAATGTACTGGGAAACATATTTTCGGGCTGAAATTGGAAAAAACAGTGATTCCTCCATTGCTTTTTGTCTTTCGTTTTAACGGCTTTCACCATGTGGGAAAAACGGTAACTTAACTTTATTCTGCGGCTCAATACAATTACAGTGATACCAAATTTATAGTTTTTTTTATATTTTAATAATTATTCAAAGAAAAAACTTTTGTGTCACCAAATTCTGAGAGTCATCACTTTATGCGTGGATTGAGCGGTGGGAGGGCTTATTTTTTGTGGGACGAGCTGTAGTTTTTATTGGTATATACAACTTTGCGATCACTTTTTATAACAAAAATTTTGAGAGCGAAGGCCACCAAAAAACAGCGATTTTGGCTTAGATTTTTCACGGTGCTCACCGTGCAAGATAAATATATGGCATAATGTAATAGTTCAGAATTTACAGACGCAGCGATACCATATTTTGTTTCTTTTTTACATTACTGCAGAGGAAAAAATGGGAAACGGTTTTGTTTTTTTTAACTTTTGTATTTTAAAAAAAAAAAAAAAAAACTTTGACCACTAATAATTTGAATAAACTTTTTTTTTTTTTACATTTTATTAGCCCCCCCTAGAGGACTTGAACCAGAGATCAATAATGTATTGCAGTATATTGTCATTTTTACAGGCTTGTGTTAAGCACTGCCATAGGGAGGGTGAAGGCAGACCTGGAGACCTTCATTAGGCCCCTGGGCTGCCATGACAACCATCGTCACCGCCAATCGCGTTGTGGGGGGGGTGATGAGCTGTTGGGAGGGGGGTGCCCCCCTCTACTCAACGCCTCAGATGCTGCGGTCGCGATTGACCTCAGCACTTGAGGGGTTAAACAGCACGATCGATGTTCCTGGCCGTTAGTCCTGGGTGTCAGCTGTAATACACTGCTGACACCCGCTGAGTATGGAGCGCGCTCAGCCCGTGACCCTGCTCCATACTTCCCGTCGACACTTATCACGTACATGATAATGCATCAAGGGGTAAAAGCTCTTAAAGAGGACTTGACGATAGTTAAGAAAGCCCCAGACCAAACGATCCATAGAATACACTGCAGTGGGATGGTCCTCAATCCCAATTTTTTTTCTTAATATTTGGTACAATAAAGCAACTTTTTGGAGTAAGGACGCTGCACGGGTGTTAACAGTTGGGAATTTTGCTTACAAAATTGAGGAATAACAGACCAATGGCACAACGTAGAGTTAAAAAATAAAATACTGCAGTTTGTTATTTTATGGGAAATACAATTATTTACTAAAGCAGACGACATGTCCAGAGAACGGAGAGGTCTTCTATAATAGTGACTTCCTCACGGACCTTTTCTCCCCGCTCGGGAGGACTCCTCTGCTACGATCACAGGCTACACAGTGGCTTATAGTGAGAAGCCGGCCACTTCTACTTACAGACAGCTCACTGCTTATTATAAACGTTAGTGACCGCTTTTCTAGCACTAATTTTCCCTGATTTGCATAGAGATGCCCTACCATCCAAACCATCACACCCATCATCTGCCAAGTATCGGGCCACAAAGTCTGGAATTGCTGCAGTCAGTGCGTCCTGCTCCTTCCTTTGCTGGGTCAGACATGCTGGCAAGAAAAGAGAGGGAAGAAGCCGTGTTCTTTCAGCCTGAATAGTCTGTGGACAGCGGATGGCTTCTTCCTACATAAGTTCTGGGAGTGTCCCAGTTATTAATACTTTCTGGACTGAAGTTCTGCAATTTCTTGGATTTAAAGTCGGACTCCCTCGCATACTTGAACCAAGGGCTTGTCTTATTTCTGGTGGAAGAACTTCTGCCCAGAATTGTAAACACCACAAAGGTCCCTACATTGTCGGCATGGATTACATCAGTAAACTCTACCCTGCCGCTTTTTACACTCAACACTTATGAATCGCGTGGACATCCTGATATATTTGTCGAAATATGAAGCTCCTGGATCGCCAATCCTCATACAAGCTCATAGGCCCGTCATGGGCGGATTGGGCCTAAGGTTGCTGCCGTCGGTTTGTCCCCGCCCCCCCTCCCCCCTCCGCTCCACTACTGAAAGTCTCCCTTTCACTGATCCCATTCAGATTGTATTTTATATCTGCTGCTGATAAGAAAGGCTATTTGTTAGGCCTCATGCACACGAACATGTTTTTGTGGCCGCAATTCACCCGCAAATCATTCATTTCTATGGGTTCATGCACAGGACCGTGGTCTTCACGATTTGTTAATTGGTCGGAAACCCGGACCGCAAAAACATAGGACAAGTCATTATATGGTCCGGGTTGGCGGTCCAGGCTCATTGAAATCAATGTGTGCACTGTATGTGGATTGCGGGCGGCCCGCGGAGGACTCTCCACAGCCCTCCGTGCCGTAATCAGGAGCCGTGCATGAGGCCCAAGAGTTTTAGTTTTGTTTTTTGTTCTTTTTTCAACTAATGTGAATATCAATATGTGGAAAAACGTATCCGTGTTTTTTATTCTCATTTGACCTTATATATATATTTGATACGGTTGTATTACTTACTCGGTGAACCACTCAGGGTATTGTATTTTTGTTCTTGTAACGCTGTTTTGATATGAGGTCTTAATAAAATTACCTTTTAAAAAAAAAACAACAAAAATCAACAACAATAATAATAGCCTGTGGACTGGCTGCTGAAGACCTTCGGGCTACGGATGCCCTCCAGGCCCCTCCTCCACGCAGGACGCCAGGTCTTCCCGGAGATGTTGGTGTCGTAGGACAGGACTCCCGAGGGACAGGAAGGGAACACGAAGCTGTCCAGTCCCCCGGACACCGCAGGAAATGTTCCACTTGATGAAACAAAGACTAAGGCGGGATTCACACGACCGGGTCGTTCCCGAGCCCGAGTGTCGGCCGGTAAAATCGGCCATTTTGCCCGGCCGGTTTGCATAAAGTTATGCATCCGTGCCGGGCCGGGCAGATCCGGACAGTGACATCAGCGGCAGCTCCTGAAGGGGAATCCCCATGTGTTCGGGGATTCCGCTTCAGGAGTTTCCCCTGATGTCACTGCCCAGATATGGACAGAGACATCAAGCGCTCTGTCCAGGAGCGGAATCCCCGAAAACACGGGGATTCCGCTCCTTCAAGGAGCTAAAGTGCGGCTAGCACATAGCAGAGCGGGGAGATACCTCCCCGCTCTGCTATAGTGGCGTCGCTACAGTAGCAGCAGCCGCAGCAGCAGCAGCTGCTGCTACTAGCAGCGCCATCGAAGGTGTCGCCGGGCCAGGGCGCTTTTAACAAGCAGGGGAAGGGAGCCAGCGCAGCGCTCCCTTCCACCTGCTGTACACCCCGGCCCTGCCACACCGTGTACAGCGATGCCATTCGTCAGAATGGCATCAACTCCTCCTCCTCACATGCACTCTGTGCTGTGAGGAGGAGGAGATAGAGCGCAAGCGCCGGGAAACCCGGCCATCACTCGGAACACATTCCGGTGATGGCCGTGTAATACCCGGCCCCATAGACTTCTATGGGAGCCGGGCGGCCGGGTGCCCGGGCAAAGATAGAGCATGTCCTATTTTTTGACGGCCGGATTTTCCGGCCGTCAAAAAATCGGTCGTGTGAATAGCCCCATTAGGGGTCTATCATTCCTAATGCAGCCGGGTGCCGGCCGATTTATGAACGGCCGGCACCCGGCCGGGAAACCCTGCCGTGTGAATGAGGCCTAAATCACATGGAAAACTACCCCCCCCCCCCCTCCATTTTGTGTGATCTCCATCTTGTAGCCTAAAGAATCCATTTTGTGATTAAGACGTCACTGCTTTAAGCGAATATTTCAGTGTCAGCATTGTCTGAAACCATTCTATGTGTTTGTTCCTGAGCTGCCTGTTCAGTCTCTCGTTTTCTGCAGGACGGAGTCCATTACCTGCTGCTGCCGGGGAGAACAGCTTGTTTACTGCAGCGGATGGAGCAGCGTGACCCTTTAGCCAAAGTGACCTGGTATATTTGGTGAATTTATAGTTTTACATCTAGGCCTCATTCACACGGCAGGGTTTCCCGGCCGGGTGCCGGCCGTTCATAAATCGGCCGGCACCCGGCTGCATTAGGAATGATAGACCCCTAATGGGGCTATTCACACGACCGATTTTTTGACGGCCGGGAAATCCGGCCGTCAAAAAATAGGACATGCTCTATCTTTGCCCGGGCACCCGGCCGCCACCGGAATGTGTTCCGAGTGATGGCCGGGTTTCCCGGCGCTTGCGCTCTATCTCCTCCTCCTCACAGCGCAGAGTGCATGTGAGGAGGAGGAGTTGATGCCATTCTGACGAATGGCATCGCTGTACACGGTGTTGCAGGGCCGGGGTGTACAGCAGGTAGAGGGAGCGCTGCGCTGGCTCCCTTCCCCTGCTTGTTAAAAGCACCCTGGCCCGGCGACACCTTCGATGGCGCTGCTAGTAGCAGCAGCTGCTGCTGCTGCTGCTGCTACTACTGTAGCGACGCCACTATAGCAGAGCAGGGAGGTATCTCCCCGCTCTGCTATGTGCTAGCCGCACTTTAGCTCCTTAAAGGAGCGGAATCCCCGTGTTTTCGGGGATTCCGCTCCTGGACAGAGCGCTTGATGTCTCTGTCCATATCTGGGCAGTGACATCAGGGGAAACTCCTGAAGCGGAATCCCCGAACACATGGGGATTCCCCTTCAGGAGCTGCCGCTGATGTCACTGTCCGGATCTGCCCGGCCCGGCACGGATGCATAACTTTATGCAAACCGGTCGGGCAAAATGGCCCATTTTACCGGCCGACACTCGGGCTCGGGAACGACCCGGTCGTGTGAACGCCTTTGATTGGCAGAGTACAAACAGTTCATTGTATGCTATTGGCTTAACTAGAGTCAACTTCATGTCATATGGTATACGATTGGCTGCAATCAAGTCTACTTCCTTTTTGGGAGACATTAGAACTGTTTGATCAATAAAGTTAGGAGTATTTTGGGGTATACAAGCATGGCGTCTATGTCTCTTACTTCTCTCCGATATAACCTATGATTTGAATCCGGATAACTTTCCTGGGAGGGTACCGGTTGACATACATAGCTAAAATTTTAGTCTAATATATTTTAGCCATGATTGCATAAACACCCAACCCCCCCACCCCCAATAGAGTCCAAGACACAGCAGACACTATCGACCCAAGGAGGGAGCAGCGCTGTGGCCGAGAATGAAGACTCACACCAGGCTTGTGGATTCTCTAAGAAGAGTCTTAGGCCAACGTGAACCCACAGGAGGTGCATCGTAGTCGTTTTAAGGGCACTTTAGGAGCCCCCTGTAGGTTGGCCTACCAGGTCCACAGGAAACCTGGACAGAGGTGTGGAGTATTCTCCCACCTTTATCTTCTCAGGTTTCCTGTCCAGCAGGTCTCTCCGGGGGTGCAGTCATAGGTGAGAGGGTAAAAAAATTATTTTTATTTACAAATCTTCAACACTTTCCACTCAACTTTACAAATCAGAGAAGCAACAAACATAACAGACCAACAAGTCGACATCAACAAAGAGAAAAAAAACAAAAAAACTACTTGATCGGTCAGTATAGGGGGGCCTGCCCTGAAAAATGACACACAAAAGAAGCCTAGACCCTTCCTAAAGCACAGAAATAGTGATAACAACATCATATAAAACCGCTCTCTACTCCCCGAATATAAATCAAGAACTCCGTCCGCCCTGTATCCGCCCCGGCGTCCCTGCAGCACAGCAGATAAGAGCAGCCATCCCATAGTTGTGGCAGACAAGTACAATAATGATCTTTTAGGATGTCTAATAATAGATCTTCCCTGCACCGATAATTAAACAAAGAGCGGACTGAGCAGGAGCGGGTTTATGGATTTTCTGTGATGATCGGACAGCCTCGGGTATATTTTACGGGTCATCGGCTGCCAAGCTGGAAATAGAAATCTATAACCCATTCTGAAACCCTGCGATATCTCTCCCTCCTCACACCACCTGCCCCACACCCTAGCTGGACTGATGCCCTGGACACACGGTCCAACAGGAAGACCCAAGACGCCAAGGGGATGCAGCACTTAACGATGTACAATGCCCCCAACTATCACTGGGGGGTGGAAGACCATAAAATCGGCCCCAATTTCTGTAATGCAGGCATACAATCTGATTCAACTGCACAGGAGTCGATGTGTAGAAGTCACTCCCATTCCATGTCAGTCTATGTTCAGCACGGTGAACGTCTCATGATATTTTCATATACTGTGTGTAGAGGTTACCATGCAATGAATAGAGCGTGACGCTGCTCTACTATAATTACCGCTTATACTGGCAGACGTCTCCGTACATCTATATGTAAAGGTCTCCACCCCTGTACATTATGCATTCAGTATAGAAAGCCTCTACGTTGTTTCCCCTAGGGACAGACTACACCTTCTCCAGATAATACAAAAACAATGTTCTTAAAAGCCAAAACACAAATAGGTCCAGGGACTCGGATTCCTGCAGATTACGAATATTGTAAAAAGATAAACACTCCCTCAGTGTAGAGGCGGCCTCCTGCTTACTATAGGGATCTTTTATACCAACATAAAAAATATAGAGCTTGAAACTCCTAGGACCCTATGCAAAATCTGTGCCAAAGTCCCCAAACATAGTACTGCTGTCCTGTTATGTGATAGAAAGGTTTTCAGGCCCCTCACACTCAAGAGCCTGAGAGGTTGTCACAGCCCCGCCCCCTGTTACTGACATCACTGATATATAATATAATGACATTGTGATCAGACATGAGATCCACACATCTTATATACAGTAACAGCTATTCATCTATTACTACTGACAACCAGCCTGTATATCATGTGTGAGAGGTTGTCACAGCTCCGCCCCCTGTACTGACATCACTGATATATAATATAATTACACTGTGATCAGACATGAGATCCACACATCTTATATACAGTAACAGCTATTCATCTATTACTACTGACCACCAGCCTGTATACCATGTGTGAGAGGTTGTCACAGCCCCGCCCCGTTACTGGCATCACTGATATATAATATAATTACATTTTGATCAGACATGAGATCCACACATCTTATATACAGTAACAGCTATTCATCTATTACACATGATATACAGGCTGGTTGTCAGTAGTGAGAGGTTGTCACAGCCCCGCCCCCTGTTACTGACATCACTGATATATAATATAATGACATTGTGATCAGACATGAGATCCACACATCTTATATACAGTAACAGCTATTCATCTATTACTACTGACAACCAGCCTGTATATCATGTGTGAGAGGTTGTCACAGCTCCGCCCCCTGTACTGACATCACTGATATATAATATAATTACACTGTGATCAGACATGAGATCCACACATCTTATATACAGTAACAGCTATTCATCTATTACTACTGACCACCAGCCTGTATACCATGTGTGAGAGGTTGTCACAGCCCCGCCCCGTTACTGGCATCACTGATATATAATATAATTACATTGTGATCAGACATGAGATCCACACATCTTATATACAGTAACAGCTATTCATCTATTACACATGATATACAGGCTGGTTGTCAGTAGTGAGAGGTTGTCACAGCCCCGCCCCCTGTTACTGACATCACTGATATATAATATAATGACATTGTGATCAGACATGAGATCCACACATCTTATATACAGTCACAGCTATTCATCTATTACTACTGACAACCAGCCTGTATATCATGTGTGAGAGGTTGTCACAGCCCCGCCCCCTGTTACTGACATCACTGATATATAATATAATTACATGTGATCAGACATGAGATCCACACATCTTATATACAGTAACAGCTATTCATCTATTACTACTGACAACCAGCCTGTATATCATGTGTGAGAGGTTGTCACAGCCCCGCCCCGTTACTGACATCACTGAATATAATAGTAACATGACTGAGTAGATTTCTGAACTGTAACCATAGTTAACATCTAAAACTGTAGGTTGGTCTTTAAAGTTTCTTGAAGAGGATCCAATGGGACAGAGGATAGGTGCAGGGGTGCAGAGATATAAGTGTTTAGATTATGCTCATACAGTTACAGCCACTTGTATTTTTCTTTATGGAAATTTATTTCAAGACTATGAAGTGTTTGCGGTGCTGATGTTGCCTTGATTGTGGGTTCAGAGGAGGTCTGCTGGGGTCCGGTCACCTGTGTGTACAGAGCAGAGATCACTGGGGCGCTCCCCTAACAGAACAGACACCTTCACAGCCGCAGAGGGTTAACGCTGATGGGAGCGCGGTGTCATCATAATGACAGAGGATCAATCTGCATTTAAACATTTCCTTTCAGATTCCCAGCTGCAGCATGAAAGGTGCAGCCTGGGTGGGGGCCGCCGAGCTCGGTCCTCCGCTTCCTGCTGCGACCAGACTCTTTATTCGGCTTTGTATAGTGGGAAGCGTCAGCATTTCTGGCAGCTGGGAGAGCGATTTGGTGCAGTTAGCGACAATTTGTTACAATTATGTGTATTAATCATAGCTGCTCCTGAAGAAAAGGGCGAGGGAGAGAAGAGCGGGCGAGAAGAGCGGTCGAGGGAGAGAAGAGCGGGCGAGGGAGGGAAGAGCGGGCGAGGGAGGGAAGAGCGGGCGAGGGAGAGAAGAGCGGGCGAGGGAGAGAAGAGCGGGCGAGGGAGGGAAGAGCGGGCGAGGGAGGGAAGAGCGGGCAAGGGAGAGAAGAGCGGGCGAGGGAGGGAAAAGCGGGCGAAGGAGAGAAGAGCGGGCGAGGGAGCAGACCCTCACTAGAGAACCAGCTCAGCAGAAACACTTAGTACCGCGCTCCTCCACCTATTATTACGCCTGTGTATGAGCCATAAATGCTGCATTATAAATCACAAGCAAACAGTAATAGGACACGCTGTGAATAGGGTTACTGTCACCACGCAATATGGTCAGTGCCCAGGGGACCAGTCTCTCAATCAAACGCACGCAGCACTCGTTCCAGGTTCAGCTTCATGCACCATGTCACAGGTTCTATGTAGAATAGATTTACATAAACAGTGAAGTCACTTCATATACACATTACTCTTGTATTTTCATACCCAGCTTGTTCTGGTGATTTGCATTCTCAGAAGTGTCAGACAGCGCAATCATCTGATGCAGGAAACACAAACTATCCCCCTGCATTATATATACTTTATGACTGTTTCCTATAACAACCAACAGAATAGTGAGTGCAGCTCTGGAGTATAATACAGGATAAGTAATGGCATGTACACTACCGTTCAAAAGTTTGGGGTCACCCAGACAATGTTGTGTTTTCCATGAAATCTCACACTTCTATTTATCAAATGAGTTGCAAAATGACTAGAAAATACAGTCCAGACATTGACAAGGTTAGAAATAATGATTTTCTCCTCCAGACTTTGCTTTGGTCGCTCCATTTGCAGCAATTCCAGCATTGCAGACCTTTGGCATTCGAGCTGTTAATTTGCTGAGGTCATCGGGAGACATTTCCCCCCCATGCTTCCAGAAGCCCCTCCCACAAGTTGGATTGGCTTGATGGGCACTTCTTGCGCACCATACGGTCAAGCTCCTCCCACAACAGCTCTATGGGGTTGAGATCTGGTGACTGCGCTGGCCACTCCATTACAGATAGAATACCCGCTGCCGGCTTCTTCCCTACATAGTTCCTGCATCATTTGGAGGTGCTTTGGGTCATTGTCATGTTGTAGGATGAAATTGGCTCCAATCAAGCGCTGTCCACAGGGTATGGCATGGCGTTGCGGAGTGATCGCCTTCCTTATTCACAATCCCTTTTACCTTGTACAAATCTCCCACTTTACCCCAGACCATCACATGACCTCCACCATGCTTGACAGATGGCGTCCGGCACTCTTCCAGCATCTTTTCAGTTGTTCTGCGTCTCACAAATGTTCTTCTGTGTGATCCAAACACCTCAAACTTCCATTCGTCCGTCCATAACACTTTTTTCCAATCTTCCTCTGTCCAATGTCTGAGCTTTTGCCCATATTAATCTTTTCCTTTTATTAGCCAGTCTCAGATATGGCTTTTTCTTTGCCACTCTGGCGTTTTGCGGGTACTATTTAATGAAGCTGCCAGTTGAGGACCTGTGAGGCGTCTATTTCTCACACTAGAGACTCTAATGTACTTGTCTTGTTGCTCAGTTGTGCAGCGGGGCCTCCCACTTCTCTTTCTACTCTGGTTAGAGCCTGTGTGTGCTGTCCTCTGAAGGGAGTAGTACACACCGTTGTAGGAAATCTTCAGTTTCTTGGCAATTTCTCGCATGGAATAGCCTTCATTTCTAAGAACAAGAATAGACTGTCGAGTTTCACATGAAAGCTCTCTCTTTCTAGCCATTTTGAGAGTTTAATCGAACCCACAAATGTAATGCTCCAGATTCTCAACTAGCTCAAAGGAAGGTCAGTTTTATAGCTCCTCTAAACAGCAAAACTGTTTACAGCGGTGCTAACATAATTGCACAAGGGTTTTCAAGCGTTTTCTAATCATCCATTCGCCTTCTAACACAGTTATCAAACACAATGTACCATTAGAACACTGGAGTGATGGTTGCTGGAAATGGCCTCTATACACCTATGTAGATATCGCATTAAAAACCATTTTAATTAACAATGTATAGAGTGTATTTCTGATTAATTTAATGTTATCTTCATTGAAAAAAACGGTGCTTCTCTTGCAAAAATAAGGACATTTCAAAGTGGTCCTAAACTTTTGAACGGTAGTGTATGTACGCAGTGACTCCATCAGCAGAATAGTGAGTGCAGCTCTGGAGTATAATACAGGATGTAACTCAGGATCAGTACAGGATAAGTAATGTAATGTATGTACAAAGTGGTAGTAGCGTGATGGTCTGACATGGTGGTGGTGGCCGTAGTAGCGTCATGGCCTGACATGGTGGTGGTAGCAGTAGCGTGATGGTCTGACGTCGTGGTAGTAATGTGATGGTCTGACATGGTGATGGCGGCGATAGTAGTAGTGTGATGGTCTGACGTGGTGGTGGTAACTATGTAATGGTCTGACATGGTGGTGGTAGCAATGTAATGGGTCGGACATGGAGGTGGTAGTAGTGTGATGGGTCTGACATGGTGGTGGTGCTTGTGGTGTGATGGTCTGAAATGGTGTTGGTAGTAGTAGTGTGATGGTCTGACACGGTGGTAGTAGTAGTAGTAATGTGATGGTCTGACATGGTGGTGATGGTGGTAGTAGTGTCATGGGTTAGACATGGTGGTAGTAGTGTGATGGTCTGACATGGTGGTGGTAGTAGTGTGATGGGTCGGACATGGTGGTGGTAGTAGTAGTAATGTGATGGTCTGACATGGTGGTAGAAGTAGTAGTGTGATGGGTTTGACATGGTGGTGGTTGATAGTAGTAGTGCGATGGTCTGAGACAGTGGTTGATAGTAGTAGTGCGATGGTCTGACACAGTGGTGGTAGTAGTAGTAGTGTGATGGTCTGACATGGGGGTGGTAGTAGTGCGATGGTCTGACACGGTGGTGGTAGTAGTAATGTGATGGTCTGACATGGTGGTGGTAGTCGTAATGTGGTGGTCTGACATGGTGGTGGTAGTAGTAATGTGGTGGTCTGACATGGTGGTGGTAGTAGTAATGTGATGGTCTGGGGCTGCTTTGCTTCTACAGGACCTGGATGACTTGGAACCATGAATTCCGCTCGATCAGAAATTACTGAAGGATAACGTCCACCCCTCAGTTCCTGTCCTAAAGCACCAGAGCAGTTTGGTTATGCCGAAGGACAATGATCCGTAAAATACAAGCAAGTCCACCTCCGAATGGCGCAAACAAAATGAAGGTTTTGGAGTGGCCGAGTCAAAGTCCTGACTTAAATCTCACCAGTCACTGTGGGAAACTGGGTGACCCCCCCCTCCCCCCCAAACCAGAGCTTGAATGACACACAGAACTGCACCTTTATGAATTTACATGTGCCTATCTTGGCCCTACTCGTCTATTTATCGGTCTTCAATGTAGATCTGACCCATGAACCAGGAGGCGCAAGATGAAGAGGGCTATAGGGTCCACCCAGATGAAGGAGCGCTGCAGTGAATGGCATTGTGGGAGAACACAGAATAAAATGACTGTAAATGGTAGGAAGTATACATGATCAACATCTGTAATAAAGCTGCATCTAAGATTCAATGGCCGATTCGTAAGAATATGGCGAAGTGAAAGCGCTGCCGGCGTGGAGCAGTTATACAGGGAGTCACCCTCGTCTGCTCATAACCTGACCTTATCCACAATATAAATGACGGGACAGCTCCTCGTGTCTTCACATTGTGGCAGCAGAAATCCTGAACAAATCCCTTCCCCGAGAAGAGAGGAATAAATAGAGTTTACGTGCGAGAAGAGCGGAGAGAAGTCGGACGCTGGAGGAGGAGGGGGAGGGTCAACGCCGTGAGTGACACAGTCACAAATGCAAGCTGCTGTGAGAGCACAGAGACATAATAGGGTGTTATTGGCTATTATCTCTGCTGTCACTGCCAGAGTCAATAAGAAATAAGGGGAGCGCTCAGTTGCCGTTTTTCTGCCGTGTCCCTGTTGCCGTAGCAACCCCCAGGGGACTCTGTGCCAGAAAGCAGAGCGCTCCTCTAAGCCACTAGCCCCACACAGCTAATCAAGTTGTTAATGGGCAGTAAACGAGCACTTAACTACTTGTGGTCACATGTGACAAGAGCGGAGGAATCCTTCCCCTATAGGATTTACTATACATGTTTGATCACTACAGGAGTATGCACTGAAAAGAAGTAGCCGCTGCCACCGGTGAGAAGGTATAGGGGGCGACATACTTGTATTTTAAGACTGTATAATACAGGTTCAGGCGGCTTTCACATGCTCCGATCACATAGGATAAAATTCTCAATCACATCTCACACCCGGGGAGCTGCAATTACCAGGGACCGGTGAGATCTGAGCGGAGACTTCAGACGTCCCCAGGTCACCACCTCTGACCTTGAGAAGCTTCAGACGGGACCAGAACAGACATCCTGCACTGATTTACCAAACACAGATGTGACATTTATTCCCCAATTGTCAGCCATTAACTGGTCACTCTTTCACCCAACATATTGACGGCCATAAGAAACCCTCAAAAAATTGATCTGCCATATTGTTTTTTTTTCGGCCGGTCGTCATCCGTTGGTAAGGTTATAAATGTGGATTCTAAGCCAACTGGAGACGAGGGGTTTTAGGTTTGGATCTGGGGTCTTTGTACATAATTTGTGTAGATTTATAGGGCAATTGGCCAACAGCACAGGCAAAAGGGAAATCCATCTGCCAGCCGGTGTCCATCTCATGACTACAGCAGTAAAAGCCCCATACACCATAGTGGAGGTGCCGAGGTGTTCTATAGATTTACAATCATCTATTATTATGGGATACGATGGTTTCGAGCAGGAGGGCTGCGCGGAGGGGAACGGTCGGCACGCCACTGTACACACGGTTAAGTAGGAATAAAGCTGGGAAGGGGGAGGGTCACTGTAAGGACGACAGATGAAAAGAAAAATGCCTTTTCTTCTCAGCAGTGTTGGCAATTTCCTCCCGTGGATCTAGAAACAGCCCTACATCCCGCTGGCCATAAAGAGCAGACTGAAAATGTCCCACAGACAGCAATTATCTACAAAGGCATTTTATATACCCTCTTCCCTGCGGGCTGCCGGGCCTGGCACTCGGTCGCACGCGCTGTCCTTCACATTTGCTTGGTGTAAATTACGTGAACATTGGACAGGTACACAGCCCACAATGGACGCAGCCACACAACCGAACTTATTATAATCCGTCACAGATGAGGCCCGCACAGCGCTGGGAATTATCGAGCCATTATTGGTAGGATTGTAGCTATTCCAAGCAGTCCTAGCAACAACCGCCCAGGTAAATACACAAAAAGGTGGATAACAAAAAATATCATGATGGTTACGGCTGCTGTGTAACGTGTACCCGGCCACGCTGAGACTCCAGTCCGGCCATCGTCAATATTACAACCAAATCTACTTACAAAATCCTCCACGCTGCAGACAATGGC